>NW_015505499.1:858149-893362 GCF_001515645.1 Sinocyclocheilus grahami
GCGTTGCATTGCATCACGCCGCGTAAACATAAAACTCTGTCTGCATTTGTGATCGGAGAAATTACAAACAACAAGTGCTATTCTACTGCCCAAAACTCACGTTTGAATCATCAGTGGCAACGAAAAACACAGCGGCCAAGCGTGAGGGGAAGCCTCGGCTTAGCATGCATTGAGGCTGGGATAGAGTGAGCTGAGGCAGCAGGGGTGAAAGTTGATGTATTCCCTCAGCGACCAGCACAGATCAGCTCTAGGCATGACGAAGCGGATATCGTCCTCTTTTGGAAGACCAAACAAAGTAGTTTCGCTTTCACAACAAAGCGCACGGCGTCTTTAGGACATGGCTGCAGCGTCAACAATACTACAGCGAGAATAAAAGTTACGCCTTCTATCTTTGCATGAATATTTGAGTGGCTTTATGCAAATCTTCCCACATAGTGAGGTAGATATGTGGGGGCGTGTTAGAACGAGCCGTTTTAGATAGGCGTGGTTAACTCTTAACTTTTATAAAGAATATCTCTTTGGTTTTGAGACTTTAGTGTTTGCAACTTTACAGGTCTTCTTTATGCACCAAGAGCTTGTAACACGCCAAAGAGAAAGGAAAAATTGAAATCGCATCATATGACCCCTTTAAGATAATTTCGAAACAGTATGACGAAATCACATGACTTGGATAGAAAAAAAAAACGTAACTAGGCTAATTTTGAAAAGCACTCTGTTTTGAAACATGTTTTGAACGCTCCCAACACTTCTCAGAAGATTTTTTAATGATTTGGTGGCGTTGTAGTAGGCTATTTGTTTATTTGCGCCACTCGTGGCTCAAGGACAACTCAGGCGTTTCTTGTTGTCAATATTTTGCGGACCATGGTACTTTTTTTTACTATATTCCAAATAGACTGCAAACGTACATCTCCGGTAAAACACGAATTCTTTGGGCGTGGTGCTCAAGATTAGGAAACCATTCGATAGAAAGAAAGCATGAAACACTATGGGAATTAGGCTAAAGCTGTCTTTCATGAACTTCACTTTGGGGATTTTACCTTAGCTCGTAAGATATTCATATAAGAATTATTGCAAGAAAAGTGTTATGTGTTACGTTAAAGTGAACCAGTTACATTAGTCAAAGGATTCCACTAATCCACTTGAAAACGCAAGTGAACAAATCTTTGGGGTGAACTGATTCTAAAGATTCGAATCACTGGAATGAATCAAAATCCCCACGACGAGCAGTCGGTGAGATGCGGGTGGAGCGAGCGCACCATCAGCCTCCGGAGCAGCGCGCAGGGCTCAGCATCCAATCAGCGCAAGGCGGATGTCTTATAGCTGCTGTGTGCTCTTCACGTTTACTCACTGCAAAGGCGACTGATCCCACTGAACTATCAACAAGTATGGTAAGTCATTATGAAGCATTCAGTTTATATTAAAAAGGCTAACTTTCTAATCTTTTTCTATTTGAAACCACACATGAAAAGGGTAGGCTATAGGCTAAATGCATTAAGTTCGTAAATGTAACTAATTTTGGAAAGTGCTGGGGATTTGTCTTGTCTTTATATGGCCATGCAATGTTTTTTTTTTTGCAGTATTATTTTAGTTTGACTGTTTTTACGTCTTTTGTAGTTTTCTAGACGGTAACTCTTTGTTTCACTGATATAAAATGATATGATATGATATTAAACCTTGTCTGTCTTGTTTCTTTTCAATAGTTCGCTCAAATATTGTCAATAGGCTGTATGGTTATTGTAGCCCTAAGTCTAAATCATAAATAGTCGGCATAGTTCCTTCTGTTTTTTATTCCGTTTTACAGCTACATATGACATTGCACTCATGTTATTTAGAAGATATTGCTATATTTTTTCTTGAGGTTATAGGTGCCTTAGCCTACCTCAGAAAACACAAACAGACTCGCGACGGAAACATGAATGTATAGTGCGCTCCTTCTTCTATTAGCCTAACAATGTAGTGAAGCAATATGAATATTCACAATTAATTAAAGTAACATTTTTGCAAGTTAAATTTCCTGTAAGCTTAAAAAAAGGAGACAAATGGCATGTTTGTATTCAGGTATATTAACTCTATTAAGTTGATTATGCTAAGATAAAGCATCCTACAAACGTTGCATTTTAAGCAGGTTTTGATTCCATTATAAAAATATAGATTTTTTTTAATATTAAAGAAAACCTGCAAGGTATAATTATCGACGTTTCTTACATTTTAAATTGTGGTTGCATTCGCTATTTTTCAGTGGTATGTGTGGTTTCTGTTGGATGTTTTTAAAAGGCACTTCTGTGACAATATCTAACTGCAACCAAAATGCAACGTGCCGTGCTTGCTGGAGCTGTACTGTCACAATCTCACTGTCTTTCGCAACACACCTTCATAGATTAACCATGTACTTGCATCCTATTGGATTCTAAATGTGGCATGTGGTTTTAGCATCCATCACAATAATCAGCTTCTGTTACTCAGCTGCTGCTGAACCAGCAATCAATCCTGAGCTGTGTTGCTTATTGCTCACTGTATATTGCCAGTGAATTAATCTTATTTCGACATTTTCAAGATGATGCATTCCACATGTCTCGAGTGCTGCCTGTGACTAAGTTTCACTGGAAAGAATGGAAGTCGCTTCACTGCAGCATGCGTTCGGCATATATGTCATCTACCTGCCTTACGGCCACTTGTAAAATGAGTTGCTGTCTCAGCAGAGGGGGTTTTGACAAAGTACAAGCCATCCGTGTAGACTGGTTCCTCAAAGGGCAGTCTTGATTTGATTGATCGGCTCAATGTAAGGAGTTCATTGTTATGATCTGTTCTCTAATGAAGTATTCCTCTCCCTTCATGCAAGTTTAGAAACCTGAAATGAAAATCTTGAGATGTTTTCCACACCCTCATGTTGTTCTGAGTGTTTTATTTTCATTCTTTCACGACACAAACAACAGAAGGTCGTATCTGCTCCAAGCTTTGTTTGAATAATCAACTCTAATTGAATCATATTTTTTCACAAGACTTGAAATATAGTTGTCGTATTGACAACATTTATGATATGCCTGAAGCTTTTTTTGTTGTCCTTTTTGGAGTTTGTCAGTATTAAAAACAACTGGAATATTCTGCCTATTTCCTCCTATTGTATTTCACTGATGGGAAAATTTTGATTCATTTTTTTGTTCTATCATTAGAGTTTCTAATAGCCACTAATGAGCTTTGTGTTGCTATGGAGTAAATGAGAAATTGATTTTTGTTTTAATAAATCAGTCCTTTATCATATAATGAGATTATATGCAGCATAAAAAAGGTATTTATCTGCAAGATTATGGGACTTAAGTAAAATTGTTTTGTCATGGCTGGAGCCATTTCAGGTCAGAGCACTCTGTGATACATTGCTTTGCATGTTACAAAGGATATTTTATAGTAATTCACCAAAAATGAAAATTCTGTCATCATTTACTTACCCCCATGTTGTTCTTGTCATTTTGATGAATGTTGGAAACCAGATAGTTTTGGTTACCATTGACTTCAGTTGTATGGAGAAAAAAAAAACACTGAGATATTACTAAAAATACCTTTTCCATGTTCCACAGAAGAAAGAAACTCATACAGGTTCAGAATGACAAAAGGTTGAGAGAATTTTTGTGTGAACCATGCCTTTAAAGCCACCTTTAATTCATATTTAAATTGATCAAATATTAATTCATGCTACTTCACATTAACGTCTGTTTGTGTGGGTGATTCTTCTGTTCTCCTTTCATTCTTGCAGTTTCCAGACTTGGCAGGAGGGTTGTTAAGTGAATGGAGCCCTCTTCACATCCTTCTTCTACTTTTGGCTTCTAATTAAAACTTGGCTGTAGAACATTACCCTCTCAAATGTTTAATTGCCTTTCAGATGTTGATGGACTCATTTGGATTCTCTCCGGGACACTTACAATGACTTCAAACACCTGAAAATTATAAATCCCTACTCCACAAGTGCTCACAGGGCGTTAATAAGGAAAAACTCCCGCTGTTGGAATGACACCGTGACCTGTAATGTTTATTCATAAATTTTTCAGTATGACTTGGATTAACAATGACTGCCCTTGAAGTGTAGAGCATTCAGAAAGTAAGAAGCTGGACATGACTTTCCCTGGAGGGGTTCATGTGTCAAGGAAAGTCTTCATCCCTCATGGCTGTCCCCTTATCTTGAGATTCATTTTAGCTGTGATTTGTTTGAGTGCATTGGGTTTTGCGTGTCCCAAGAGTTGCCACTGCTCCGAGAAGAATGGCTTGACGGTAGTGCAGTGTTCCTCTCGCAACCTAGAAGAGATTCCCTCCAACCTTCCTCACGATACTGTGTCGCTTCTTCTGTCCTCCAATCACATCACCAAAATCCCAAACCAGGCTTTTAAAAACCTTCCCTGGCTCCAAGAGCTGGACTTGTCAAGGAACGCCATCGAAATCGTGGACGCTGGGGCTTTTCAAGGTGTCACGGAGAGCTTGCGTGCACTCGACCTGTCCCATAATCAAATGCAAAGCGTCCCTAAGGAGGCCTTCGCTCGGCTGCATGCCAAGATCAGCCTGTCCAACAACCCGTGGCACTGTGAGTGCACCCTTCAGGAGGTGTTGCGCGAACTCAGGCTGGATCCTGAGACTGTGAACGAGGTGAGCTGCCACACCTCTGTTCAGGAAGAGTACGCCGGCAAGCCTGTCATCCAAGTCTTGGATTCGGGCATAAACTTTTGTAACTTCCACCATAAGACTACAGATGTGGCTATGTTTGTCACCATGTTTGGTTGGTTCACGATGGTTATCGCTTATGTCATCTATTATGTACGGCATAACCAGGAAGATGCTAGGAGGCATCTGGAGTACCTCAAGTCCCTGCCAAGTAGCTCCCAAATTAGTAAGGACTTTGACACAATCAGCACTGTTCTCTAGCATCAGTCAATGCAGTGTAGGAGTGAATGTGTTTGGCACATTGATGATGGCATTACAGCAAGCCTTATAAGGGAGAGTGGGGTAAGATGTGTCATTTACTCAGTTTGTCTTCAAGTAAAGGAGAAACAAGGAATCATTGAGAAACCTGTATTTGTATGCACTTAAAAAAAAATATTCGCTGGACAAAAAACAATTCCAAAGTCTTATTTGCCCTGTACATTGACATTTTCATGTAGAAGAAAAATGTTTTAATTTTGAGAATATTTTATTTTAAATATTTTCTAATAATAGTATTTTGCGCAATTGGAACCGAAGCTTACCAAAAGCCAAACATGCATGAAATGTATCTTTTATTTATTTGCTTTGACAATAAATTGTCTGCTGCAGAAAATTTTGTTTGACAGGCAAAACGGCACTTTTTTAGAATTAAAAACCACCTCTTATTCAGTATGCAGCTGCTTATTGAGCGGAGTCCTTTTTAAATATTTGGTCCAGTTTGATTGATTATAAAAATGACACATCTTGCCCTACTCCTCCCGAGTTCCAGTATTATTTGATTCGATTGTGAATGTTTTTCTTGGGTTTTCGCACAATTAATATGTTGACAATTGTTCTGTGATGCAATTCAGTGTTCCCATTCACGTACCCTCAGTCGACCTACATAAGTCCTGCAGTCTCTGTGGTGGCCGCTTTGTGCCTCACGACAGGAAGCTGCAGAAGCTCTGTTTTTTTCTGCAGGTGCTTATCCCATTATTTCTTGAATTGGTTTTTAGTAATTTGTATGCTAATTTAATGGTGTTTCAGAACAGAATATTAAATGCTGGATTTATGGGATATTTTTGTTCTTCTTTTATAGTGCTGACCAAGTAGAGCAAGTACATAATCACTGCCAAAAAACAAACAAAAAAAAGGCCATCAGTTAAGCTCTGCCTTGATAACTGGAAACTTGCCCCCCATTTTTGGCAGAGTTCTAATTACTCAAGTGCCTAATCCTGGTACCTCAGCACCAATACACTGTGCATTGGGCATTATTTGGTTTGCTAGCTCTGTTCTTCTACAATCAAAAATAATCCTTTAATAGTGAGTGTTAAGTAGAACAGTGTCATTTTAAGTCTCAAGTGAAAATTTTGGTGTATTTTGACGATTTCTCAGATTGATAGGCCACATGTATGATTAGAAGATTTAATCAGATGACTTTCAAAATGGATTTTGTCACCTGTGTGTTAGTTTAAAAGGGCTTGCAGGTTATATTTCATGTAGACTCATGTGTATTTCTGTCCTCATGTATCAGTTTTTCATTGTGACAAGCCTTTCAGCAGTAGTATGTATATCATAGCAACATAAGAAAATAAAAATGATATTAGAAGGACTCTGCCTTCCTTCCTACTTCTAACAGACTTTGATTTCTTCATTGTTTTCTAAGTAGCATTCAATCTACTGTATGAATGAGCTTTTGCGGACATGTTCAGCAATCAAAAAACCGATAGCTTGGGGTCCTTGATTTTATCTACATTTGTTTTTCTGTGAGTACTAGGTGCAAAACAATACCTTGCAGAAATGTGTGCTGTACCTTCAGGGATTTCTTGAGGAGTCATACCACTGAGAGTGGATATTATGATTGCTTTCCTGTCCAAGGGGCCCGAGGTCTAGCCGTATGTGAGCCTGTAGCTCTAGATCAATAGCAGATTCATTACAGGGGAAGGTTCGGAATGCTGCAGTGAGCTTTAAGCCATGCTGTTCGGGGACTAGATGGCACCCTCACTACAGTGAAGATCTATCAAACCAAAGTGTAAGAGAAAGTGACTGTTTGTGCTTCTGTCTTCAAAGCAAACATTGAATGGGTGGTTCATCTCAGCGTTAATGTGATCGTGTTTAGCACTCAAGTGCTCCGTAGTGATTTACTATTTCTGTTTGTATGTAAACAAATGTGAAATCCTGGAGGTTTATCAATGTACCCTATAGCCAAAGTCTTGATTTGCTCAAACATATTGAGGGATTTGGGATCCTATGCAATCAGGTTTCCTTCAATAAAACTATAAAAAAAATCTATTAGAATTTCGTGTACTAACATGATGACATGTTATATAAAAAGCTCATTAGCAAGTATTAACTCCAATAAATCTGGAAGGTGCTTATCTGGACACATTAGCAGGATATTAACTTAAATACATCTAGGAGATGCTTATCTGTCATCACTTGGGATGTGAATGATTACTATGATTAAAACAAATTTCTGCTGGTTATTTCTGCGACGCAATGATGAAATGTTAAATGTTCTAATTATCTCTTTTAAAATTGTGTAAATCATTCATAGTAATAACATTGTTTTATCTATTTAAAGGAATACTTCACCCAAAATTAAAACTGGCTGAAAATGTACTTAACACTCAGGTAATCCAAGATGTAGATGAGTTGTTTCTTCATCTGAACAGATTTGGAGAAATGTAGCATTACATCACTAGCTGATCATCTGATTGCTGGATCCTCTGCAGTGAATGGGTGCCGTCAGAATGAGAGTCCAAACAGCTAATAAAAACACAGTAAAAAAAAATCACAGTAATACACAAGGAATCCACACGTCTCCACTCCACGATTAATATCTTGTGAAAAAAAAATCAACTCCATCATTCTGATGGTACCCATTCACTGCAGAATGCAAGCAAGTGATGTAATATTAAATTTATCCAAACCTGTTCAGATGAAGAAACAAATGCATGTACATCTTTGAGGGGGAGTACATTTTTTGCCCGTTTAAATTTTCATTTAACAGACTCCAACCATAACAGTTTGGGGTCAGACTACAACATCTTTTTTTCATGCTACAACACTACCATAACCACAAAGCAGGAGGGTTACATTTTCCTAAAGAAACATCAGCAACTTTCCAAATGTCATCACTGACCTAGTTCACCTCTGTGAGATGGATGTTATTTGAGCATCTCAGCATGGCTTATCCATCAGTCTCTGCCAGCATAAATGACAGATGCTCTCTGTGCCCTAAAATGACATGCAGTGAACTGGTCCAAAGACACACACTTGTTTCACTCTTTTTTTTCTTCTTCTGCATATGTTGAATCTGCTCGCTCTTTGTAAACCAGCCATGTGTTTACTGCCCTTTGTATTTTCCTTGACATCCTCTCACAGGTTATGCACTAGAAAATGTTTTTTTTGATGAAAACATCTTTCATGTTGCTTAGTTGACAAAAGATTTTGCAGTAAGTTTCACATTTAATGAGCTCTCAGTCTGCTGGTGGAATTGTTGTTATATTTATTGTTTTTATATAAAAAGTAAATCATCGATTTGCTTTTCTACTTGCTTTTCTGACAGCCTATTACAATAAGCTAAGACTTCATGAAAGACTGAGCCACAAAACACATTTAAAATGAATAAATGAGAATAAAATATTGACCAGAGACCCCCATGTTGTCCTGCATAATATTTATATCTTCCTTTTAACAACATGCCTGTCGTAATACCACTTGTATATTAATTGTTTTTATATTGATCTCCATTTGGGCACTATGAAGGGCATGTAAACTTGCCTTTTAAGAATAGGCTAATTGAAATAGTATTTTGTTATTCACAATTACTCAACCAGAGCTTTTTATAAACCACTTTTCCTGAGCTATTCATACAGGCCGACAGGAGTGTTTTTCTAAGTGGAGCTCACAGCACTTAGAACACATTAGAGATTTATTACCATTTTTTTTTCATGTGCTCTAGATTGTCATTTACAGAAGTGGTATCTCTGCTTAGCCATGTGTCCTCCCACTGAGATGTTTATTTGCTGGTGCTCTTTCACCACAGGGGTAATCTGTGCCATCCAAACACTACTTTTCTCCTAGATTGGTGTATTGAGCCTCCAGCATTTCTTAGTAATAATTTATAAGCTCCTGTGGCTATTTGTTTCTATTTACGGTTTCGGTTACTGTAGCAGTCAAAAGTCTAGACATATCTGCTTGTTCTTTATAAATATTTTCCACTTTTTAGTATGAGGATAATGACCAACAATTTGGTCATCTATCCAAACACACAGACTCGTCTGTTCATGCATGTATTTTACATTTAATATTTACATTTATTTAACGTTTTTGTGCATTTTTATAAAGAAGTGCATTTCAAGATGTCCAGAAATATGACACGCATCATGCTTTGTTTTCAGTTAAAATTTTAATTTTGAAATTTTATTGTATACTTTTTCTTGTATAATTTTTTGGCCACAAAAAAGTCACTGTCACTGCACTGCATCAGTAAGGGTTAAAAAGAATTGTTGCAAAACATACAACATGCCAGAAACATATTACTCACTGCAATAATAATTCAATTCTAAACTCTTCAGTATTTGCTTATATATATCCATATATTATATATATATATATATATATATATATATATATATATATGTTTTTTTCGGAAAGCACTGTTGATACAACAGTGAAACCATATATATATATATACAGTGGGTACGGAAATTATATATATATATATGGTTTCACTGTTGTATCAACAGTGCTTTCCGAAAAAACATATGTATGTGTGTGTTTTTCGGAAACCACTGTTGATTTTTTCCCCTTACGTTTAATATGACTTTATAACCACATTTAATTATTAATGCAACATGTGCAACATCTGATGATCATGTTTTCCATCATGATTTGACAATCATCCAAAGGCATCTTGTGATGCCTCTGACCTTTTGTTCAAAGAAATTAACGTGATCAGTGTTAGAAATCTGATTAGTTCTTTATTGACATGTATTGTTTCATGAAGAACCTTTAATGTCCATGAAATCTTTCCTTTGCATAAAGGTACTTTTTAGTGGGAAAAAAAGTGCTTGAGATTATTTCTTTACACTAAGGGGGAAAAAAAGGTTATTTTAAGGTTTTTTGAGGAACCCAAAATGGTTCTTTCAGTGACATCACTTGTGAAAACCTCCTTTTGGAACCATTAGGAATTGTAAAAATTCATAAACCGTGTTCTTGAATCAGAGGTTTTCAGTGTGGTCTCCAACATCTGGATTGCATGCTTTTTCTTTGACTGGTCTGCTGTTGCTTTGCCACATGCACAACCAATGGTACAAATAAAATTTTTGTTTGCACAAAAAATGGTATTTGCCTCCATTCTAATGATGGGAGCACTAATATCACAGTCTCTTCACTCATCATTACCCTCACACCACCAAGTTACTTTTAAAAGTAATGCATTACAATATTGTGTTACTCCCTAAAATAGTAACTAATTACGTTACTTAGTTACTTTTTATGGAAAGTAATGCATTATATTACTTTTGCATTACATTCGCGTTACTTTTTAAATATAAGCAGGGCTTGATTGTTTTTAATATAAGAAGTTCTATTTATAGCAAATATAAAAGCCCTTTCACACCAAAAAGTGTAATGAATAAACCTCAGGCTGAAGCAAAAGTAAAATCACGTCTGTACAGTAGAACGCAGGAGAAGAAACACTCTTCAGCAATAAAAAAACAAAGCACAATTGTTAGTTTATCTGAAGTCATTTTTGCTTATTAGTATGGTTGAACTGGATCATCAAAGGTCAGCAGCAAATATATTGGTTAATAAAAAGGGATTAGATACATTTGTGTTATTTAACATTTAATTATTGCAGGTTTGCATAATCTGAGTTTGCATTTCACTGTTTTAATTCATTTTGATGAATACTAAATCTGTTTTTTGTAAGTGGGATGAATTAATGCACATTCACATTTAGTCTAGAACTACAGTAACATCATGTTCACACAGCGCGCACAACACCTCTGCACTTCCAGTTTCTCCCAATATGGGGACAGGAGAGCTGTCAGTCAATAAATGGGAAAACATTACAACTGGCATTACTTTTTTGAAAAAGTAACTCAGATATTTTCTTGTAAATTAAAAAAGTAATGCGTTACTTTACTAGTTACTTGAAAAACGTAATCTGATTACGTAACTCACATTACTTGTAATGAGTTACCCCCAACACTGGTCATTACATATACTAATTTATGTGAAGGAATGTGACCCTCTGCCTTAGCCTATGTTTGCTTGTTCTTTCTGGCCATTAGCCACATATGCCATCTGTTCATAACAACATAAACCAGGGGTGGTGAACTCCGGTCCTGGAGAGCTCCAACCCTAATTAAAACACCTGCCTGTAGCTTCCTAGTAACCGTTCAGACCTTGATTAGCTTGTTCATGTGTGTTTGATTAGGGTTGAAGCAAAACTCTGCAGGGCTGCATCTCTCCAGGACTGACATAAACACTTCTAGATTAAACCCCTTGCTTTTTCTTCCTGCACCACACAGCCATTTGTCCTTGTTGGCGTGCACTACCTTTACTACCATCATTTCCCCCTAACGGCATTCAGGTGTAATGGAGACGTTGGATGGAGACACAGTTAGGCAGCACCCATGCTGTGTCCCTTCTGACTTTTGTGCCTGTTAAGGTCCAGACACACTAGATTTGTGCCCCATTCACTTTATAATATAATATAATATAATATAATATAATATAAAGTAATAATAATATTCTGTATTGTATAATTTAAAAGTATTTAAATATTTTAAAATGTATGGTTTATTTTTAAAAAGTAGCTCTAGAGCACCTTCTTCCTCCCATTTATTGGAAGGTTGAAATGTATTTTTAATATGCATTATAGACCTATGCATTATTACCTATATTTTTTTCAACCCAGTCTCATGGCAAATACATACCTGGGGGCACATTTTTGCAAGACGCGAAATACGTACCAATAAGTACATATCACTGCAGTTTCCAAAAAAATGAACACTAGAGGCAGTAAAACTCAGACACCTTTTAAATTATTTTCACACAGAGTATGATTTACAGAGTTTCGATTAATAAAGCGTCATTTTCGCACAATTACTTGAAGAGTATTATGTTGTGACTTCAAAACATTTTTAATATGCTGGGAAATTTGAAATCTGATGATTTTGAACGTTAGCAGCGCACATATCCAGCTTCATATTAATGGGTTTTCATAACCAATAGGTTTGTTCGGTAGCTCACGGAGTACGGAGACGTACTTGAGAGGCGAGGAGCTCCGGTTTGAATCCCGTGTAACTACAGTTCAACAAAACAGTTCAAATCTGCATATAAGAAAGTAAAAATGGCACGGTTGCATCAAAAAAAAATTTTTTATATCAGTTTTGCATTTGTTAACACTATCGGGTAGGTTTAGGGTTGGGTTTGGTGTAGGGCATACTTTCAACACGATAGAGCATTAACTTTTAGCGACAGTCCCCGGATATTTGAATTCTGAACCACCGCAATACGTACCTAAAGAAACGCAATAAAAACACAGCAATACGTACCTATATCAACGTAATAAAAACGTGCCAGGGTTCACGTATTAAACCCGTGTTTTAGCGCCACTCAGTGGACATTTCTCTTTGAAACTGTGGCGAAACGTGCAATAAGGTACGTAAAAACGGTGTTGCAGAAATGTACGCAGAGGTACGTATTTTTATGAGACTGAGTTGATTTTTTTCATCCGAATCGGTTACCTTCATAATGAATTTAATCTCAAATGCCTCATAACCACTCTTTTCTTTTAAAGTAGATGTCCTCGTCTGAAATTCTTGGACCGAGGTCAGGGTTTCTTCATTGTAATATTTGTATGATCTATTTAAAAGACACATGACACCAGTAATTGACTTCCATTCAGATCCTTTCCCTGGTTTAATTGGATCTGGAAATCTGGATCTGAAACTACCAGTGTCATGTGTTTGTTTCTGCCCCTATTTGGTTCAGTTCATTTAGTTAATCATAGTCTATTCTGTTCACCTGTTGTGATTTAGTCCTCCACCTGTTTCAGTTCTCCTTAATTACGTTCCATGTGTTTATATACCCTGTGTTTTCCTCAATTCCCCTGTCTTGCTTTAAAGTTATGTTGTGGAGTTTTTATCCTATGTTTGTCAGTGTTACCCTCTTGGATTGTTAATAAAAGACCCCCAAACCCCCCCATCCGCCGACATCTGAAAACAAATTAATCCATTTCTCAAATTGCACAAAGTCTTATTTTGATAGAAAAACGTATTATTTTGACTGTGGCAGCTGCAGGAGATTGTTGTCTATCATATCTTGTTTGTAGCATTAATTCTGGCAATGCTGATTTAAATAAGCTCTTTTGTCATGTTTATTTTCTTAAGTACCCATTTTTGCTTGGGAGACATTCAAATTCTAGCTCTTTTTTCCATAATTGTGCAATTGTGTTTACATTTACCTTAGTTCCTGCCTTAATTCTTTATCACGTGTTGATTAGGCATCTGGCAGACCTCATTTTGTGGTTTTATGCAGATGCTATTCTGCATAAAATGAACCCTCGCTGGCCTAGAGAACATGTCTAAGATCAAAAAGACCCTAATGGAGGATGCATGTGCACGCTTTTTGTTTTCTCAAGCTCTTGTTTCATTAATGGAGCTTCTTTCATGTGCTTTCCCATTCACTGCATTTTTTTTTCTCAGTGCATTGAGACCTTCCTGTGTGTTGATTTGCTGTAGAGGCTGAGGAGCTTTAATATTCTAGAATTTGAGCCAAAGTGTGAGTGCCCATCAGAGTTATTTTAAGGAGCAGTGCAAGCACAAAAGGGAGAAAAAAAATAATTTGTCATTCCAAATCTGTATGACTTTCTATCATATAACACAGTGAGAACCATAGAGAAATGAGAAACACAATGAAAATTTTCAAGGAATTGTAGACCTACTACTGTTTTTGTTTTTTTCCTAATGCATTTTCAGTGAATGAGAACTGAAGCTTTTTAAGTTTCAAAAATGATGCAAAAGCACCATAAAAGTATGATAAAAGTGGTCCACATTCTCTATATTCCAGATTTCCTAAAGTCATACAGTAGCTTGCAGCTGCAAAGGAGGCTTTTAATCAAGTGGCACGAAGAGTGGGATACATGTACAAATAATAAATTACATGAAATACATCCGGAAATTTCAAACTGATTTTTTATCTCTTTTAAAACTAGATTTGATCAAGTGGTATTTACCAGATGGTCATACAAGACTGACTCATGCATTTTTGCTTAAAGGTGAAGACCCTACGCAATGCATGTTTTGCAAGGTTCCTCTTTTTGGACTGTCCAGCTTTTAATGTATGTAGAAAACTCTTTTATGACTTTAAATATACAGGAAACTCTCCAGATTCATTATAGTTGCATGGAAGAAAAACAAAATTCTCTATGCGTCTGGTGGAGAAGAAAGTCATGTTTTGGAAGGACTTCAGGGTGAGTAAATGATCTATTCTGTTTAATGATTAAGTGCATCTACTTCCTTACACTGATGAAAGGCTCATCCATTGACCACATGAGTAAATTTAGACTGAGTAAATCAAGACTATCTGTGTGATTCAGCATGTCACGCCAACTCTCACCCTCTCCCACCACCTCCTCCTCAAACAGGCGGTCAGTCTGTCTTCACATTCACAGTGTGCGTGATGGGGAGAGTGGGACTGCTATTCAAGGTGTCCACAGAGTATTATGTTCTTTAATCTACCTCTGTACCTCAGGGGCATTTTCTCCGAGGAGTCAGTGCTGCCTCAAAGAAATTTGGAAGACCAGATAATCGACAGTACAAAAATAAGACAAAACGAATATTATGTAACATGAAATGAAATAATCTGTCAATCATTTTTTATAAGTAACACTGTCCAACAGCAACAGTGGATGCAGGTTCAGAGGGTCACAGTGTCTTTTTTGCCTCCCTCAAGTCCATTGTGTTATGAGAACAGCCTTTATAGCGATATCTAATTGCTGTGTATAGTGAATATGTTTAGCTTGTTTTTAATGCTTTTTGAAAAATATGTGCGTTAGTCTTATTATAAACCTTATCATTTTAATGCAAAGTTCTCCAGGGCCCGTACTGTGATCACTGCATTGACTCTCTAGTTGAAATTTAGCTTTTATTCTACACCTTAAGAAAAAGTAGTTCAAAATATGTAACAGAGGCTGTACTCCTTCAAAAGGTACACCTTTGTACCTTATTTTGCCCTAAAAGATGTATATTAATATGATTACCTAAATGGAACCGTATTATACCTTTTGAAAGATTACTGCCACAGTGACAGCTTTTGTATTTATTTATTTTTTTATAAGTGTAATATTGTTAGAATATATGTATTGTCAGTTGTCTCTGTTAAGTAAAATAACTAGATAGATAGATAGATAGATAGATTTTTTATTAATTGTATTTGAATAGATGTATATAATTATTGTATACTGTATATAGATGATAAAAATGTATTGTGTATTGTATATAATAAAAAATAATTGCATTTGGCATACAGTTTCACATTGCACTGAAAAACTGAAACACAGAGAGGGCACTTTGCCACCTTATTTCAGAAGTCCACTATATGCAACAAAGGTACCTTAAACATTCATCTCACTACCTCGGGAACGTACAGAGAAACATTTTAAATTCAGTCTGTGCAGGTTTTATCGATTTGTTTTTAGTAATAAAAAAACATTGGTTATTCTTTAAGGGTTGTGTACCTGGTTTGGTACCATTTCAGCCCTAAACTCTCATGCATGTAAAGAGGATTTAAACCATTTGTATTTTGGGATTTGATGGGAGGATCTGTTTGTTTAGATCTGAGGGACCAAAAAAGTGAATCATTAAAAGATGTTATTAATTAACAAGCCTGAGATTCAGCAGTAAATCCATTCTGTGCCTAACTTGGCAGGGAGAGCATCGTCTAGGGAGATTAATGACATGCTGTAAGCATTGTGAATGTGTTACACCTCCTTGGCTGTAGATTTCAGAAGCACAGGAATAAATCAATACTGTCCACCCAAAACACTCAGTTTGAAAATGCCCTCTGTCAAACTGGGCTCATCTAATGCTCTGTCTACTGGGTAAAGGAGCCTTCCATTCAATAACGAGACTAATGCACTTTGAAAAGAAGGACTTTCTTTGGTGTAGTGCCAACATATTAGCGATAAAATCAACTTTACAGTGCCTTGTCACTCTGAGAACTGTGTGTCGCAGGCCTCTGCTCTTAGCCGAATGTGATTACAGTATAAAACTTAGATGGATGATCTTATTTGCATTTTTTGATAATGAAAGTGAAATCTCCTGTTGTTGTGTCCCATCTGATTATGACAGGCTCCTATTGCTTATTTCCCTACGGCTCAATACCAGCACGTTGGTTACAGTATATAGAAGACGAAGGCTCAGGGTTTGACTGGGTATTTTCTGCAGTTATCCCCTGCTGGTAGATGGCATAGCTACACTATTATAGGGGAAACACATGTTTTTTTTTTTATGGAAAGAAACACCGAAGGCAGCATACAGCGAAAAATTTCTTTTATACACTTTCAAGAGCCATCATATACAAAAATACGATTAAATAATTAAAGGGTTAGTTCACCCAAAAAATGAGTGTCATTAATTACTCACCCTCATGTCGTTCTTTGGCTCCTTTTGAAATACATTATTTGGAGAATGTTTTTTGCAGCCAGACGGTGAAGTTACGATGAAGCTAACCGCTTGAATTTCCTAAAATAGTGACCCCCTCCCACAAGAAATTTAAGTTGTAAAAATTTAATTATGTTATATAATAGATCTTTCACCAATGACCATTTTTTGGAGGGCTCTTAGCAGCATGAAACTGACTTTTCTTTCCTATCTCCAGAAGTAGTTGAAACTTAATTTAGAGAGATTAGTCACATGGCATTTACTGCTCAGGTAATTGGCTCAGAAAATGCTTGTGGAGTGCCCATTAAGCAAAAATGGCAGTATTCAGGCTACATGTGCCAGCTGAGCCATTGCCACTGAGATAATTGGGCAAGGCAACGGTGGTTCACTCTACATTGTGGTGCAAGATGCATATTCTTGGTTATTCCATGTTTATAATCCTAAATCCCATTTCTGAAATCCCAATGGAGCAATTATATTTATTGTTTTTTATTTATTATAGTCCGCTAAATACTCATGGTGAAGTGCTGTTCTTAACTTAGACGTAAAAATAAACTTAATACACAAACAATGTTTAGATATGAAAAATGTATGTAGATAGATGAAGATATTTTTAATATGTAAATGTGCTGCTCTTTTCCCTCTCAATAACAAAATAAACATACAGTAAATGACAGTGGTGAGAAAAGAGCAGTTAAGAAAGCATTTGATCATATGGGGATAAGTTTGTACCGGCTCTACAATCCACCCTTCGCCGCCAGTTTGATTGACAGGCGATCTGACCAATCATAATACCGAATCTGCCATTTTGTCCAACAAAGGAACCAGACCTTTGTTGGACAAAAAGGCCTGCTTTTGTTTGAAATGAGTTTATTCTTTGATTTTTGCTTGAAGTATATTGTATATCTGTTAACTGTGGATATGCCTTATTTGAATGTAAATTCTGCATGCAAACATTTCCTTGCCTATCTGCCAAGTTCGCAATAAAATGTATCCTAAATTTAAGAAAAAATAGAACTGACTGATACAACACATACGCAAAAAGTGCATCGTGGTCTAAGAAAGAAATAATTGTTGAAATAACTGTTTTTGAGGATGGCACACTTTCTGAATTATCAGAAAATAACTGAGGGTATATAGAAAACCCAAACATGGATTGACGAGGTTTATGGAAATTACCAGTACTAGCTACAGGAATGTGCTTACTCATTAAGTGGGATGCATCAACAACAGAAGGTAACAAATTTATGTGCATACGTAATTGTCGTGGGTACTGCGAAAGTTTAGTGTGAGAACACATAAATACGCAAACTGCAAATTATCAGTGAATGAGGCCTATTGTTTGTGAATGCCTTGTTTGAGTTTATAGATAATCATTGCCAAAGTCCTCTCAACCCTTTGTTATTTTCTCTAAGTCCCTAATCCCAAGTATCGAAATTCAAACCTTTGTAATGCTCTGTCTTTCAATTTTACATTTATTTCAAGATAGCAAAAAAGTAATTTTCTTCAGTAAGGTGGCAGAGTGCAGAACACAACATGCTGTTATAATTCTTGTATGTTTGATTGTTTCACCCCAAAGTGCATAGTGAATTCATTTTAGATGAGCTCTCGATTCGTTGTTTTCTTGAGGTTTGTAGTGTTGTTTTCAAGAGCCTTTGGAAATGTGTATTAATTTTGGTCCATCTGCCGTGTTCAATGTTTCATTGTCTTGATGGAGTTTCAGAGGTGTTGTTCGTTTTGACAAGTGTAGATTACAAATCTAATTGCATCTGCTCCTGGGATTGACTTGCAAGTGAAGTGCTCTGTAGAGCCATTCACTCCCTGCGGTTTCACGTGCTCCGTTGAATTGGCTAGTGATTGCTGTACTCACGTATTGCATGTGGAGAGCAACAGATTTTAAGGTAGCAAAAGAGTAAAAAGTGAAAAGGTGTTTTAGGAGCATATGGGAATTCTCATGGGAACTGAAATGTTACTAATGCACTCAAATATAGCTGGTAAAATTTTTTTTAGTAATGAGGTTATTTAACTTGGAACACACTATGGTGAAAAATTATATACATGAATAATATGTATTTATACTGTATATAGGTGCTCTCCAACATGATTTGTAGTGATCTCAGCCTTTAATTATCATAACGCAGGGTCTAAATTATGCTCATTATGGTCTTTGTTGACTTTGTGTCTAGTTATATAAGGGAGGGGGGTGGGGGGGGGGATAGGATGATGGTATTTGACCTTTAGTATGCACTCTTTAAAGCCCTAGTCACGTTTCAGAGTACTGTACAGCCGATACTGGATTCCACATTGCTGGCAGCTGCTTAGAAAACGGTCCAATTATAATGAATGGAGTGAGCTTTATTGTGTCTTTGGAGAATTGGTCTTTCATTATGTAGTGTCTTTTACAAGCTAAAGTACATGTAGTCTATAAAAGTCTGGAAGAGTTTGAACTGCTCATATGGGCCTTAGACAAAGAATAAATCAGTAATTTCAAGTCCAGAAACATTTTAGTAATAAAATGAACTAATACAAAGGTTTTTGAAATCTAAAATGTCACATTTTCAGTAGTTCTATTTCTGAAATGTGGAGAATGTATAAAGGTACATTCTGATTAGAAACCCATTGTAAAAGATGTTAATTGCATTACTAGCATATCTTACTAAATAATTTAGAATTTGTAATATATATTAGAGTGGAAAAACTCAAATGCCATCACTTAAATTTGTTAAACCATATTGTATCAAATGGACTCGTTTTTTTGGTGCTTTTTGTCTTTTTTGAATCTGACAGACAATGAACTATTGTTCCACTGAAGAAACAGCATATGGACACATGACAGTGAGTAAATAATGACTTTTTAAACTATTCCTGTAATAGGCTATTGAACCATAACGTCAAACCTTTTTAGACATATCATTATTATTTTTCTTCTGATCAGAGTTCATAGCCTTCTTCTTTCCCTGTTGTGCAGTATGAGTGAACAACAACCTTTTGCATCTTCTTGATTGTTCTACCCTTTATGACGACCCCGATTGAGACAGGCTGCCTAATAGGTTTAAGTGAGCCAATTCTCAGAGAGCGGATGTAATTGGAACAGCGAAGCACGGCGGTCAGCAGGCTGGAAGTACATACAATCAGAGACACTTAAATAATCTCAACCTAGA
The DNA here is from genome assembly GCF_001515645.1 of Sinocyclocheilus grahami. Lineage (NCBI taxonomy): Eukaryota > Metazoa > Chordata > Actinopteri > Cypriniformes > Cyprinidae > Sinocyclocheilus > Sinocyclocheilus grahami. Next base: position 877,657 of record NW_015505499.1, read on the forward strand.
AATACCCACATGATTTTCTGCTCCTTGAGCTATTTGAGATTGATAAAGATGTACTGAATATCTCCATCATGTCAAAAACGTCATGCCATTATCGTAATGGAAGTCATTTTTAGGCACTTTAATAATATTGTTGAGATTTTTGTGGTACATTTTCGGACTTAAGTTATCTGGAATAGTTACCTCAAATATACTGCTTTTTAGTACTTTTTATCTTAGTATTTGACAAATAACTTCCTTTCATTTTTCTAAGATAGAAAATGTCTATAAAAAGCAAAGTCAATGGGTACATTTACCACTTGTTCAACTTTTGGCATTGGCATTGCCAAAGCTCTTATAGCTCATTGTCATGCTTTATGCTTTCTGGGAGCTTCTCTAGGTCAAGCCATGACCTGAATATCATTATCCAGGTGTCTTTTGCAGGAACCCATACAGCAATAAATCAATCAGTCAGTCAATCAATATTTATATATATTTGATAATTAGCTATCTAAGCAGTTGATAAAAGTGTAGTACTTAAAGTTGCATTAAATTCATACGGCAGAACTCAGAAAATGCACTGATCCTCTTTGTTCTTAAAAACTGCTAAGATATACCCTAGTGTCCTTTATGGCAATTTCTCTTTTATTTTCTTGTTTTTAAACTCCTTAGCACAGATGTTTATTTGTTTTTTAACACTGGTTTGGGGGTTGAAGAATTTGCCTAATTAAAACACTGTCTTTCGTCATTCTCCATTATCCTTTGAGCTAAACATCATTATAATTCACACATTGTGCTTTAGTGTATTGGCTGAGATAGTCACACACACTGTACTGGCTGAGGAGGTTTATTTGTAATCAGGCATAGATTAGAACACTCTTAATAGAGGTTGGAAAGGTGACTTGTAATTTCAAGGGCCATGAGGCATATATCCATTCCCACTTCATTTGCTTTATGTAAATTTGCTGATAACTGATAAGTTGAGCTGTAACTCGACTGGTAGAGCATAGCCAAGGTCACTGTTTCAATTCCCAAAGAAATGTATGTTCTAATAACATGCATAGCTTGAATGCACAGCAAGTCGCTTTGTATAAAATTATTCATCCAAATGGATAGATGTAAGTTTGATAAGGTTAATAAAAAAGTGAATGCCATGTATTTTTTTTTGGGGGGGGGGAATGCAATACATCTGAATGTGTCTTTGAGGATAACATGGCAGAACAACTTCTAATTTGTCAGACAACACGTCATAGATGTTATAGATGGTTACCAGGATGTTAATATTTGGCTGCTAAGGTTTTTTAAGTGATATGCATTGATATGCATATGATATGTAATTTAAATAGGTTTTTAGTGTGTTTTTGATTCCTTTTCAATTTTCTAGCATATCTAGGGTGTTCTGAGTAGTTGCTGAGTAAAATGAACCCTGTCTCTGTCTGTGACCTTCTTTTCTCTAGATAGTCAGTGGAATTTATTTTAGGCCATTTTTGTCGTCTCGCAAGCGGAAATTGTAAGTCCACACTTCTCCTCAACAAGCCATGATTTGAGGTAACACTCACAAACGCTGACAAGCAGAACCCACGTATTTAATTGGTTTATTCACATCCCCAATCAGGTGAAAGTGAAATGAATATTGATTCAAATTACTTTTTTTATTCCTTCCTCCTCAGTAGCATAGAAAAATACAACCTGACAGGTGTTCAAAATATTCTGAATATTTATGCTTGTGTTATTTACAATTGAAAAACTGACCCTATAAACATTGTTCACAGCTAAACAGCACTATAATTATGTACTTTGCCAAACTGCATGGCAGACCAAGAAGTGTGTCATTCTGTTATATTGATCTAAAATATTGATCACAAAAGATTAAAGCCCTTGGTACAATGCATGTCACACGGAACTGTAATGAACCGACTGAGAGGGGGACGGAAAGGAGCAACAGAAAAAAAAAGATGAATGTGTGAGTGAGAGATAAAAATACACAAAAAGGTTGAGAAGCGTGTGAGTTACAGAGGAGGTTACGGCAGACATTGTGCTTTCCTGCTTTTCCCAGATTGTAGTGATTATTCTGAAGTGTTGCTTTGACACTTGAATTGATTGGACCTGTATTTAACATCCGATCGCCTCCGTGAACAAACCCTGCTAAACATTTTGATCCCCTTGAGTAGCATCACTACAGCACTGATGCTATTTTTAGCGCTCTTTGCTTTCATCTCTGCCAATAAATGAGCTGAACTGGTTCTTCACGAGTGCTCTTATGGAAAGCCCTGCATAACATATGTATGTCCTCATCCTCATCATCATCTATCCACTCATAACTTCACAAGCACAGCATGACTTCCTTCCCTGTACTCTGCAGTCTAGACTCAAAGGAAATTTTAAACGGCTTAAAAGGTTCTATGACTACAAACAACATTTTTATTTCCATTTCAGCTTTGCAGTCGAAACTCAAGAAAGGAGGATGATGGCATAAATTACCGAGAGGTTCATGAATCCATAAACTCATTCCAGGTTCCCTCTGTAGACCACTGGATGATTGCTTTCTTGAGCGCTCCTTTCGTCCTATAGAGGGATCAAGGGGATAAGCAGGTTTCAGCAGAGCTTTATCACTGTGCACATCTCATCTCTGTTCAGTTTAGATGTTTGTCAAAGCTTCCTGCTACCTTCCAGTCCCCTGTCAGTCATCTCCATTGAGCTTTCCTCTCTCTGTCACTGGCAGTACATTGCAGTTGTAGATGCACTTCTTTCACCTTTTCTTTATCATACTATATGGCAAGTTTTGAAGAATTATCCCTTTTTTATTAAAGGATTAGTTCATCCAACAAGGAAAATATGAAGATATTTAAAGTAGAAGAAATAAAGTCACATTTTGAGATATGCATCAAGCTATCTTATACAGAAGAAGGCTGCATTTATTTGATTTAAAATATAGAAAAAAAAGCGTAATTCTATGAAATATTATTGCAATTTAAATGGACTTTTTTCTATTTAAATATATTTTAAAATGTAAATTATTCCTGTGATGTCAAAGCTGAATTTTTAGCTGCCAAAAATATATATTGTAATATTTATTAATGTATTATTCTTGTCATGGCAAAGATGAATGTTCATTATTCTGGTCTTCAGTGTCATATGATCCTTCATAAATCATTCTAATGTGCTGATTTGGTGCTCAGTAAATATTTGTTTTTATTATTAATGATGAAAACAGTTGCATATTTTCATAAAGTTAAAAGGTAATTTTATTAATTAATTAATTTGCAGTGAAAAACATATTTTGATCTGTTCCTCTGGTTATTTTATGTTTGTGCTGATTTGAAAATAAATATAATTAGGCTAATTTGACAGGGCTACAGGTACTACGTTTGCTAAAAAAAGAAAAAAGAAAAGCAGCCAGCTTTCAGGTTGCCACTTCAGTTCGACTAGATCTTATTAAGTTGTACAGATGGAAATGTGTTTGTCTACTCTTGAAACATGTTTAGGGCTCCATGAGCCATTACTTTGAATCCATTCCAATTAATAATTTAGGAAAAATCAGTGCCAAAGGCACCTTAGGCTCATAAGCATTTTCAGGCTTCCAGACTGTGACCCCTCTAAATAACGTAATTACACAACGATCATGAAGATAATTAATGAATTGAATGTCTTTGTGTGCCCAGTCATTAGCCTCAATTTCCAGGTAATTGTACAATTGTCTGAAGTCACTGCAGCAGAAACAAAAAAGCTAGGAGGTGGGAGGATGATTGAATGAAGTACATTTTTTAAAACTACATTGGTCTTTACCACTATTTTTAGTATACATTGTGTGCTGGATGATATTGTTTATCTCTGTGAACCAGATCAGCAAACTAGCAGACATTACAAGCTGGCAAAATTGATTTATTGCTGGGTGGGTCAACTGCAAGTAGAATATTCTGCCATAAATATTTGCAAAGCCTGTTATAACCGAGATCTGTCTGGATGCTTCGGAGTAGCAGCTAAAAGAGGTTGAGCTGGTGCTGAAGCATTTGTTGCTCTAGTTCCTTGTATTCCTTCAGTGCACAAATGTTGCAATTAAATCCCAAGGGGCCGTGTGACAATGTACATAGACACTATACTTGACTATACAGGCCCAGCTGGAAGAAGGATGTGAGCTGCCTCAGACGCTCTAGGACTGGCTCATATGGGCAGAGTGGGTCATGCCTCATGCTGAGAGGCATTAATCAAAGCGATCTGAGTTCCCAGTGCCCACAGGTAGGAAAGGAGAGATGTCTACCGTAACTAAGAGAGAGAGAGAGAATAGCTGGCGGCGAATTCTCCCATTAGCTGCTTCCACACATGCAAATGTTCCTAGCAGGGCCCTTCCACCGCTTATGAGGAGACAGGAAGTGTAAATAGCAGGAATTGTCGACATCTCATTGACTTTTCATCAGTCTCTAATTTTTCTGCAGAAATGCTGTTGGAATGCCCATTAGTGAAACCCAAACATGACAATTCTGTCATTATTCTGCCACATTGTTCCAATCCTGTTTCCTTTCCTTGTATGCTGTGTTACATCCTTTAGCCGCTCTTTTTAATTTCAGCTCCAAAAAGGCATTAAAAACACCATAAAAGATGTCCGTAGGACTTTTGCCATATGAAAGCTAGGTTGATGTTCACTGAAACTCTTCAGTTTATCTCTATTTCACATGCTTAAACTTGCTATGGCAACCCTAAAGGTGATAGTTTAAAAAAAAATCATCCTGTTGTTGTTCCAGTTCTGTATTACTTTGTTTTTGGTGGCACATAAAAGATAATATTTTGAGAGATGTGGATCAATTTGAATGGTCACCAAAACATCTTGGTTACCAAAGTTCTTTAAAATATCTTTTTTTGTTTCTTACAGATACAGACTTTTAGAATTTTTATCCTTTAAGGGGATAGTTCACCCAAAAATGAAAATTACCCCAAGATTTACTCACCCTCAAACCATTCTAGGTGTATATGACTTTGTTCCTTGAAACAAGTACAATCGGAGTTATATTAAAAAATGTCCTGGCTCTTCCAAGCTTTATAATAGCAGTGAATGGGGATTGAGATTCTGAAGCCCAAAAGGTGCATCCATCCATCATAAAAGGTACTCCACACGGTGAAGCGATGCGTTTGTATATGAAAAATATCAATTTTTAAAACTTTATAAAGTGAAATCTCTAGCTTCCGCTAACTGCCATATGTGCATTTACGAGAGACTGGCATACCAGTGGATGACGTCGGGCTCATCCACACGAAGTCAGAGCTTTCCCTATCCGAACTTTTTTATTCCTCGTTCTTCCGTAAACACAATGTCATCTCAAGAAATATCTGCGTAAGCTCCGGTGAGAATATGTGAGAACTCTTGTGAGAACCAATTTTTTGTTTATAGCAAAGGAAAGTCAGTCTCCTCTTAGCTTACACTCTTAAAAATAAAGGTTCCAAAAGGGAGTTTTTGCAGTGATGCCATAGAAGAACCATTTTTGGTTCCCCAAAGAAAATTTCAGTGTACAGTTCCTAAAAGAACCATTTTGAAGAACATTTTAGAAATCTAAAGAACCTTTTTAAACTATAAATAAACTTTTCTGCATTTGAAAGGTTCCATGAATGTTTAAGGTTCTTCATAGAACCATTGATACCAATAAACAACCTTTATTTTTAAGAGTGTAAAACGTGGAGTACTATTTATGATGGATGGGTGCACTTTTTTGGGCTTCAAAATCTCAACCCCCATTCACTGCCATTATAAAGCTGGGAAGAGCCAGAACATATAATAATATTGTATTGAAAAATCGATTGTATTTGTCTGAAAGAAGAAAGTCATATTCACCTAGGATGGCTTGAGGGTGAGTAAATCATGGGGTAATTTTCATTTTTGGGTGAACTATCCCTTGAAGACTAAACTAAATGTGCCATTTTTTTTATTTGATTGCCAATGAGATTTCAGAGCTTCAGCGGAGAAGAAAATGATCAGCGATTAAACGCACAGATGTAATGCAATAATTGTAGGCCTATATATGATCTCTGGTTAATTAGAATTTACAGTGTCATTTAACTCCAGCATTTGTAATATCTCAACCATGCTTACAATGCACTGCTTGTTTCAGTGTGGCCCTCCAAACTGAACCACACATCCTTAGTGAGCCAAGTATAACAACACACAAAAGCTAATTAGTGACCCCAATTCATGTTCATTAGTTATGCTTGTAATTAACAAAAGCCATTAATGTGAATAACATGTCAGTCCTTTGATGATGCAATTTGAGTTAATTGATGATGTCTCTCAGGATATTCGACTTCAGGAATGTAAATGTGCCAATGTGGAACACACTCTCTAAATTCCTTTAGACAGCAATACTGTTCAAAGATATCCATTGCAAATGTGATTCATCCAGCAACACTAGTCGCTTTTTCACAGATGTCACTGTCCTTGCTGTCATAAGGGATAGCGGATTATAAAAAGATGGAAATGTATCTTCAAACAGGTTAAAAAAGGATGGATTTGAAAATATGCTTACCAAAATTTGTTTCGCAACCCAATGAAAATAAATTCCGAAATCCCATTTAGGCACATGTTGCCTTAAAGGAATAGTTCACCCAAAAATTTACAATTTCTGAAACTTTACTTGTCCTCAGGCATTTCCAAGACGTAGATGAGTTTGTTTCTTCATCAGAACAGATTTGGAGAAATTTAGCATTATATCACTTGCTCACTAAAGGATCCTCTGCAGTGAATGGGTGCCGTCAGAACAAGAGTCCAAACAGCTGTTAAGTGAAAACCTGCATGTTTGTAAAAAAAAATAAAAATCTATAATTGAGATGTTTTTAACTTCTAACCATTGATGCCAGCTAAAAAAAAGATTACTCCATAATATTGCTTTCACCAGTGAAAAAGTAATCTGAAGAAAAAGGCACAGATTGAGTGAAAACAATCCAAAGCAGTTCTATATAAATATGTTGATGGATTCTGCTCTGAGAAAACAATGGGGGATGGACTTTGTCACTGGAGAGAGCTTTATTATTGATTATATGACCTGGTATTGGCCAGAAGTGATGGTTTAAATAAAAAAATGACCAATTACAAAGTTATATAATTTACAATATGCTTGCAGAAGACAGTAAAGTTTACAAATTCAGAGATATTGCATAAATAATACATTTATATTTTGTGGTTAAATCTTAATGGCCTGATATATTGGATTTGTTGTTGATGCCAGTGTGTGACTCTTCAACTACTGTAACTGTTTAATGTGGTGACATTTGGAGGAAATCTCATTCTTAATTTCTGTCCAGATATATTTTCACCTGCTGATATCATTATTAAATTGCATGTGCTATGCGTTTTAACACCCGATTCACTAAAGTAATTATGCTAATCTGGTAATGGGGCAAAAATCTCTCCTGAATGTAATTTGCACAGTGAAATTTCCCATCTTGCAGACCTAGTGAATACCAGCATGCTTTACTAAAATATTGCATGCAGGAGTGGTGCAACAGTTTAGCGAATCCACCCGTGTCTTTAGAAATGCATTAAATCTAGTATGTTGTAAAAGAAAAACACTTTCCCAGCAGCTGTGCACAGCCGTTACCCAGAGATATGCCAGGCCATTCGAAAGTAGCGGTATCAACCTGACTGATATATGGTGACATCAAAATTATGTTTCTTTCAGGATGACAATCTTTTCTCTCCAAACTCTGCTTCATCAGTCTTTTATCTGGTTCATTGTCAGGTCAGCAACGCAGAGGAATCGTATAGCTATGAATTTCTGCTTTTGTATTCAGTCATGAGTCATCACTACTGATCTTTCATACATATATGTTTTTATTCATATAATTTTTTTATGTTACCTGGGCAGAGGTCTTTAAAACAGTGATATCCTAAGTGTGTGGCATTTAAGCTTTAAAGGGGTCATATGATGCCATTTAAATTTGTTCTTTCTCTTTGGAGTGTTACACGCTCTTGGTGCATAAAGAAGATCTATAAAGTTGCAAAGACTAAAGTCTCAAATCCAAAGAGATATTCTTTATAAAAGTTAAGAGTCAACCATGCCTACCTAAAACGGCTCATAACACGTCCCCACATGTCTACGTCATGATGTGGGAAGATTTGCATAACGCCACCCAAATGTTCACGCAAAGAAAGAAGGCGTAACTTTGATTCTCGCTGTAGTATTGTTGTTGCCGCCGCCGCCACCATGTTGTGGAGACGTTTTGTATTTAGTTGTGAAAGCAAAACTTCCAAAAGAGGACACAACTAGAAATCAGCGGTTAAGTTATATTTACAACACTGTTCCGGAACAGTTCAACCCAAATATTCAGATGTGTGCAGCGCATTTTACGGAGGACGAGGACTGTTTCCTGATCCTGGGAGAGTAGACTACAATGCCGGTGTCTGTTTCTATAAAGTGGGACAATTCCAACTTTGCAAGGACAGTCTGGCACTTCTGACTCACAGCCTGTAAGTACGTTTTCATATTTAAAGGGGTCATATGATGCTTTTTTAAAGATCATTATTTTGTGTATTTGGTATAACAGAATATGTTGACATGCTTTAATGTTCAAAAACACATTATTTTTCAAATACTGTACATTATTGTAGGTCCTCTATGCCCCGCCTCTCTCAAACGCTTCGTTTTCTACAAAGGCCCTCCTTCCGACAAGCGCAGTCTGCTCTGATTGGCCAGTTGACCCAGTGCATTGTGATTGGCCGAACACCGCAAGCACTCGTCGGAAATGTAACGCCCCTTACCATAATCGCGAGCTTCATCTTTCAAAATAAATGTAAAGACAGAGCCTGAAAGGGGAACAGAGTCGCGTGACAGACACAGTGATGAAGCTGGTATGTGTTTGCAGTACACAAGCCACGGTTAAGACAGCTCACTCCATTGTGATGTGACCCTCTCTCTCTCTCTCTCGCTCTCTCTCACACACCGCGCGCACACACACACACACACATACACACAAACACACACGATGTGCAAAACTCCGCATTTGAACAGTCAATAGCAAATACTTAAACTAATAACAAAACAGTAGCTGATTCAGAAGCGCCAGATTGTCATAGCAAAGTCAGAATTACCTCCTCTCCTAGGTTCACGAAACGGTCGTCCATAAAATGCATTGCTGTTCTGTTGTAAGTGATCTTAAAGATTCCTAAATGCATCTACTTTCGTAAAGAGAAAGAAAAACTTGAAATCGCATCATATGACCCCTTTAAAGAATTTGCCACTGATGATTCAAACGCGAGTTAGACTAGCGCTTGTTGTTTGTCGTTTCTCGGATCACAAATGCAGACATGGTTTTATGTTTACGCGGCGCGATACGCAACAGTATAAGTCATTATAATCCGTAATTATGTCCCCACTGGATGCAACAAATGCCTCGTTTATAATGGGTTTTATTGTTTTTGTCTTGGGACACAGCGTCACAGTATGGTAGGGGTGTAACATTTCCGTCACACGCTTGAGGTATTTGGCCAATCACAACGCACTGGATAGCTGGCCAATCAGAGCACACCTCGCTTTTCAGAAGGATGAGCTTTGTAAAAATCAACGCGTTTCAGAAAGGCGGGGCATAGAGGAGAAACAATAATGTACAGTATGTGGAAAATAATGCACAAAATGCATAAACCGCATAAACACATTGCATTACACCAAATACACAAAATAATGTTCTTTTTAGCAACGTCATATGACCCCTTTAAATGTCATTAAAGTATGTGAGAGACAATAAGATTCTTAGCAAGGCACAATTTTCAGCAATATGTCAGGATGTTTCTTGTATGGACTCATGGGTTTTGTCCTGAGGTAAATTGTTATTGTTTAGAATTGTTAAAAACTGAGTTATCTGTTTTTGCAAATTAACTCTTCATATATATATATATTTTTTTTTTTGTGTGTGTGTAATTTTTAAACTTATTCTATTTTACTTAATTCCCAAGGCAGAATATCTCTTTTTTTAAAATGTAAGTTTTCTATCTAATATTTGTTTTATTTTATTTCAGCTTTATTTCAGTTAACAAAAATTTAACAATTTATATTACAGTGTCCTTGTTACACATGTTACATGGACTTACTATTATAATAACAACAACAAATTATGCACAAGTACATGCAAGTAACCCTAGGCCAAAACCCTAATCTTAAACCTAACCATATAGTAAGTACATGTAGTTAATTAATATTACTCAGTACTTAAATATATAATTACACTGTAACAAGGACACCTTAAAATAAACTGTAACCCAAAAATGTGTTTCACCAGTTTTTGTTTTAGTTGACAGAAACAACACCATTCAAGTAAGTGTGTGAAAGGTCTGTAATGGAGTTATTTTCTAAAAAGTCCACAGGGTCAAAAGTGCCCATAGTTGGAAAAAAACACCCACATTTAGTAACAAAAAGTCTTCACCTTTGTTCTTTGGACCAAGTCCATTTCTGAATTCTGCTGCCAGGCCTTTTATATCATGTTACTTTAATGGGGTTTTTGGATTAGTGACAGCCAGAGCACAAAGACAGCATGGTATGTTTATCTTTTTTTGACAATGATGAACAAGAATGTATGAGCCTGTTTAAAGGTGTTTCCCTGAAACATCCTACAGTCTCTAAACAAATGCTTCAGGCTTCAGAAGGGCTTGTAGGGTTGCAGTGTGAATACTTGAAGAGTAGTAATCAGAGTATCTTGAAAATGCTTGTTTATAGTACTTGAAATTATGATTTACGCATTTTGTATGCAGTACTGACAGCAGAACAAATCAACACTGGCAAAACAACACACTCTAGCACTCTACATAATGGCTCACTGAGGTAAAAAAGCAAGAAGCTCTTGCATTAATTGCCGATAGTATACGTTTCTGATGCCTTTATATTGGAAGACTTGCCCCTAACAGTAACGTGTGCAGCATCCAGCTTAGTTGGTGATAAGAATAATAAGGTACTTGGAAGCAATATACCCGAGATCAGTTGAAACGGTAAGAAAAACTCTCTTGAGAATATATATTTTGCCTGATTGTGAAATGCAGCTGGCCTTATGCTTGAAGGGTCGTAAAATCATGTGTTGCTGTCAAGTCTATCTGGTGGAGAATAATAATATGACAGTTTTGACGGCAGAGCTCCATTTCCCATGCAGAAAATTGCTGGTTTGGCACTTTTATTAAGGTCCAATTGAGCTGCTGCGCTGACCAAGATGTCAGGAGGCTGAATGGGACAGACGTCCCATAAATGCTGCCCACATTCATTCTATCTCCCACTGAGTGTGAAATAAACCTCTCCACTAATGCGAAGAGAACCTTTTGTCGGTTTCCAAAGGTAACAGTTTTGCTGGCAGACAAGTTCCTCCTCATTTCAGGCCTGGCTCAACAGGGGGGCCCAACCAGTTATGAGCTTGATGGAGCAAATCAGTTTCAGTTCACCTGATGAGACAAATGATGACACTCTTTTTAACTAAAACAATTATATTGTCTAATTTTTAACTCCTATTAAAATAGGGTCATGGTTCAGTCACCACCCACATTCTTACACAGTCTTAACTAGATGCAAATCTATTCTATGTTAATTTTGTATACATGCAAACATTTGACTGTGATAATAAGAAGCAGCGGGACATTTTATTCTATTTTTGCACCGGTGCAGTGGGTACACTGCTTTCTGTGAAATCTCATTGGTCCAAAGTCCTGTTTCAGATAACAGTGCATCAGACATCAAATGTCTCCCAAATCTATGCGATTTTGTCACGCCACACAGCAGTTGTCATATCAGGTCAGTTGGTTAGGACACAGTGTTAAAATGCTGTTTTTTTTTAAATAAATCTGTACTCTGTTAAAATAAAAGGTTTTCCCCAGATATATAGGAAAGAACATTGCTGTTTAAACAACAAATCATATCATTTGAAAAATGTATGCATCGATTCATCAAATGCCTGAAATGCATGAACTGGTTGCACTCCGGCCTTGAAAATCTGGTTATCTTTAAGTATTAAAAAACATAAATAAAATAAGTTGAGAAATGTAGCATTTTTTCCCCCTGGCATTTTATATGCTTTATATATAATAAAATATCTTTAAAATAAAATATATATAAAATACATTGATTGATTTGATCAAAGTATTTACAGTAAATTCATAAATTACAGTGAGTAAATATTTTATAATTAATATTTTCTTGTGGCACATGATACTTCAGAAATCATTCTTATATGCTGATTTGGTGCTCAAGATAGATTTCTTATTCTTATCAATGTTGAAAACCGTAATACATTTTATTATCTATATGCTATGCTTTGCCTTTAATAAAAGTTTGCATTTATTTCAATATATTTCAGTTAATTGGCTTGTTTAACTTAACTAATGATGATCATGCTTTCTATTATCGATATTTATAATTTGTTTTTAATAATAAAAAAAAAACTTTCTTTGCATATCATGTTTAAAACCCTTGTTGTAGTGCATTGACGCTAATCAATTGATTGACAGATGAGGGGGCGGTCCTTCACTGTTTCCCAAAATGCATTAAGACACAGCTGGAGCAGGGCTTGTCTGCTAACATGAATTATGACAAGTATTTTAAAAACCTCTGAAATTTCTTAAATTTTAGTTTTATTTAGATTATTGTATTATATTATATTTTATTTTTAAAGATTACACAAGCATCATTGTACCACAGTCCAGTACTACGTATGTATTTTGCAGATTGTGCCAAAGATCAATCCAATGGGCCGATCCCTGTTCTTGTTATTCTATTAACTTGGCCAATTTGATATAGAAAGACCTATCTGGGTTAGAACAAGATTGATACAAGTCTAACACTGTGTGTACACAAGGCTAAGAACACACAGTGGCCCCAGCGGCGATGAGTATTTATGGGGAGAAATGACCCATTACTGTATCTAATTTGTGGAGAATCAATTCTGGTATCATGCTCCATCATCCACCCACAGCTACTGTGATGTTTAGACTCAAACCAACCATTCATAGTGTCTGCCAGGCAGGGGATATAGAGCTGCTGAGAGGCTCATATCACTGAAGAAACAAAGAGGGAGAGCCTCAAAGAGCCTCTGCAGGACGACTTCAACCTTGATATCTTCATTTCCTTTTAATATGTACTCGGCTGAACTTTTGTTGAAACCAGTCTTCAATGTTTACAAAGTTTTGTTAGACTTTAAAAAGGTTTATATGAGCATAAAATAGCTAATATCGCACTCAATTTGCCTTAGATTTGTCTGAAGAAAAACATGTAATGATTCTGGAAGCAAAGTTAAATAAAGTTTAAATTAAGTTCTCATTGCATCAGAAAAAAGCTGAGAGTGTAGAAGGTGAAAAGTATTTAAATGACCAAGAGAATTGTGCATTTAAAAAATTTTTTGCTTGAAGATCATTATTGGCATATTTCAGAATTAATTATGCAATTATCTCTGGAAAAAACAAGGCTATCAAGTCTTTTGTCTCATACTATTGAGTTGTTTGCTTGGTCTTCCCATCATCTGACTGACTTCCTGTGCTGCTTATCTTTTCATTCAATTTACAGACCTGCAGATTACTGATATTCTGCCTCCTGGGACATTGAAGCATGAGACTGTGTATCAATACTGCATATAGATTTTATCTCAATAATCATTAGGCTTTTAAGGAATGTAAACACCCAGGTAAATAGCCAGAGAGCAGACGTGGCTCCATTTCAGTATATAAACATGCAGACTTCATTATTGATCTTTGACCAAGCACCAAAATCGAAAAGCTACTCCAAATAAGCAGCATTGCTAAGAAATATAAAGTTGAATTGCAATCCATGTTCAAGCAGACAAAATGCAACAATTACTCAAACAGCCACTATTTACGACAGCAGATGGGCATCTTCGAACATGAACACATCAAGGGTTGGATGGGCTACAGTAGCGAAATAACATGCCAGACTCCACTTCTGCCAGCTAAGGATTAGAAGATAAGCAATAGCAGCCACATGAGCAAAAACAGACGAGTGAGGACAGGAAAACACAGCCTTGTCTAATTAATCTCAATTTCCGCCATGTTATACAGATGCTGGGGTCAAAATTAGGTGTAAACAGCATGAATCTATGGATGCTTCCTGTGTTTTAAGTTGGCTGTTGGCAGTGTAATGATACTGGAAATGTTTTGCTGGCAAAAACTAAGCCCCTTAATGTCAAATGAGCATCATTTAAATGCTAATTCACATAAATGTGTTCTTTCTGACCATCCTTTTATGGCCAAAAACAGTCTGTCCATTTCAGATTGAAATTCCCAGCAGGATAACGCTCCAGGTCACAGAAAACACATCAATGATGTTGACAGCAACCAGCGGACTTCATGGCCTACATTTTGCAAAAAATAAATAAACTTGTAAAAAGAGAGTTCCGGGTTATCTATACAATAGTCAATTCCTGTATTACATCTGGGAGTGACTGACCACATGATAACTTAAAGGGGTCAATTTCCTTCCCCCTGGACAGGCTGAAATACAGTTGTCACTTAATCTTGTTGCTTAATCTTGTTTTAAACACACAGAGTTCAGTTATTTATGGGAATGACAGCCAAAAACCAAAAATTAAGGTTTTTCTTCATTGTAGTTGCTCGCAGAAACACTGCTGTTTATCGACAACCAAAAGACCTTAACCAGGTTAGACGCCATATTGAATTTAACACGAATAAAAGCAAGGCTAGTGAGTGAGGGATACTATACAGTCTTTACAATGACATGCACTGTATACATGTTCAAGAAAATGTAATTTCCACCACTTATTTAACTGTTTGTGTTTTTTTGTTCTATATCAGAAAGAGGTTATTCGAGCTGAACAATCATGTTGTTAAACAACAATACAATGGAACACACTTGGCTACTTTAATCCTCACAGGCTCAATTTCTTTCCTGGCGGAAATGAAATATATGGCGCTCTGAGAAGGTATGCAAAACATGCCAGACGTAAATATCCTATGTCTCTGATGTCTATTAAAAATGTATAATAAGACATCGGAATCGTTCACAATGTGTTCGCAGAACGATACTGCACAGCAATCATCCTGTGTTTAAATGCGTTGACACTCCTAAAACTTTGCATTGTGTTGAGTATGTGGCGTTTCCCTTACGAAAAAGAAGTTTATTCAAGTGTGCTATTAGTATACGTCTTTTAAACTAAAAATAGGAAAGTATACCTTTAGTCTACTTTTTATGTACTTCTCAGAAATAGGCTTTATGTACTTCTCAGAAATATACTTAAAATGACATTTAAGTATACTTAACTTATAGCCTACTTAGAAAAATTCTAAATATACGTGAGCTATTCTTGTGTTCCTAGAATCCGTGTTTTCATTGTTATACTGTAGGGGGCGCTAGTACACATCTTCTGTACAGAATTTCCAAAAAACACAAGTGAAGAAGAAACCGAAACAACAGATGCTTCCACATGTATTCTAACACGATCATCAGACATAAAACAGCATCAAAACTGTGTAACGTTATGGAATAAAATGTCGACCAATGAAGAGGTAACTGTCAAGCTTTGGGGTGTTGATCGACTTTATCTACGTTTTGATTGTCGTTCTGAATCCAATTCATTGTCTTTTTTCAGCTTTTTGTTCAAAATGTTGTTTATTTATTTATTTTTTATTTATGAAACTTATCCACATTTAAGTGTTTAAAAAAGAATGCATGAAAGCTAGAATAAAATGTATTTGTTTACAAGCAGATACCCTGTTCTTTTGATGTTTTGTATGTTCAGATATTCATATAACAAA
>NW_015505499.1:898367-906174 GCF_001515645.1 Sinocyclocheilus grahami
TAGTATACTTCAAGTATGATGTAAAGTTCACTTTTAAAAAAACGTACGAGTATACTTGCAGTATAAAACTACTAAACTAGTAGTTTACTGAGACTATACTTCAAAGTGTACTAAAAATGCTACTACAAGTATTTAATTAGTAAACTATCAGTGTACCTGTAAGTTCACTTTTAGTATAGTTGCAGTACAAACTAAACATTTTGATGTAAACTAGTTGTGTACTAGTATACTTATAAGTATACTTTTATATACTAGAAAGTGGGCCAATTTAGTCCCAAGGAGTATTGAAATAGTACACTTACAAATATACTACTAGTACACTGATATTTGTATACTTACTACGTAAAGTATACTTAAAAATATACTTGATCTTTACTTAAGTATACTTCCTAAAATAAACTTAAAGTATACTAGTTTTTGGTAAGGGTTATCTCACAGAGATTTCTATTGCCACGTTCCACGGTGTTTATTTGCTCTTTCGTCCTACACCTTTTCTTTCTTAGGCAGAAAAGATAGATTACCACTTATGTTTTTGCAGCTGCAGCAAACACAGAATACTTCAGAAACTTCAGTGTGCAAGGTCTCACGGAGCCCGTGTGCCATTTTCTCTTTTTGCTGGTTCATCTTTTTTGTTACGAAACATGAAACACCTGTATACTTGAACTATGTACCGCTGACAAAGCCTGCGTGTAGTCCTTCGTAATAAATCACCTACTAATTGAGTTCACTGTTTCCTATCGGGCTACAGTATTGCACTTCTCTCAAGGATGAATGGGGAATTACTGCCATCTAGCGGGGGGGAAAAGTTGTGAAGATGTATTTCTTTCTTTTTCTTGACATATTTCTTTCTTTATTAAACATTTTACCTGAAACAACTGGTAGAGCATTTTAACCAGTAATTTGATCTGAAAAACAGTAGAAGAGGGCTGATATTGCCAGTCTGTAGTAGCTACATGACAAAGCAATCTGTTAGCAATCTTGTACATTCCAATGACAGTTGCTCTGCTGGAACATTTTTGCTTTTGCATTAATATGAGAAGAAGGTTTATAAAGTATTCAGTCATAAATGCACAAATCTGTTTTCTGTTATTAAATGCTCATTGGAAACGGCAGATGGAAACAGCTGTAGCATCATCCACGAGGACGTAGAAATGCTTGGTTTTTAGTGTTACACATTTGCAGTTATTTTTACAATTTTACGATTTCCAGTTCCTTATATTGCTCGTGTAAGGGACCACTTATTTTTACACTGCTGCTGACAGTGATTGGCCTAAAGCCATCTGCAGGAGTGAGTCCACTTCATTATGAAAGAAGACTCTTTGAATCAAGTGTCACTCTATCCAAACCCTTCAGGAGATCAGGCGGATCTAGTCACAAATCCTGTCTCCTCTCTTCATCTGTAAAATCACTTTTAAACAACGTTTTAATAATGCATCAGTTACAAAATTCTTAGAAGAATATCCTTCATGAAAAATGTATGTCCATAACAATAATGTTGTACAAATTGTAGGCTACAGCATGACACTGTCCTTTTTTTCTTGTGGTTCTCAAAATGTCTTTTAATTTATTTTAATGTGAACGTATCTTTGTAGCTTGGCCAAAACATCAAGTTGTTTTAATGCTAACAACCAGCATAATGGCCTACACATGTTTGTTTCTGTTCTCAGGGGTACCATGTATTTTCTGAGAAGGTCTTTTCTTACTTGGTGGCCTCAGGAAGTTCAAACCAAATATACTATTTACTACTTGCTCTTGATTGGAGTGACCCAATTTCCTATCTATCTATATCTTCCTTTATATACAATATGGTGACTACTACACTCTTAAAAATAAAGGTGCTTCACGATGCCATAGAAGAACCTTTTTGTCTAAATGGTTCCATAAAGAACCTTTAACATCTGAAGAACCTTTCTGTTTCACAAAAGGTTCTTTGTGGCGAAATAAGGTTCTTCAGATTACAAAAACGCAAGAAAGAGATGGTTCTTTAAAGAACCTTTGACTGAATGGTTCTTTGTGGAGCCAAAAATGGTTCTTCTATGGCATCGCTTGAAGAACCTTTTGAAGCACCTTTATTTTTAAGAGTGTACCTTACCGAAATAACCTGCATTTTGTAAGCCTTAGTCATATTGTGAAGTGAATGAAAACGCACACCATATTTGATATGAGTAATTTGCCCTTTAGTTCTGTGGATTTTGTGTAGCTTGTCAGGAGATCCCAGTGGATAATTTAACAGGATGTGTCCTTTTGTAGGTCTGTGATAGCTCTGTGATTTTTGTTCTGCACTGTTGAACGTGCTGTGTGATCTTCCCAGCTAAATGATTCCCCCCTGCTCTTTCCATCTGTTGTTTTTCACCAAACAAAGCATTGAGGTAGTGGGATTCTGGAAAGAGTTGAAGGAAAGGGCTACTCTGTCACAGAAACCTACTGTTTAGATGCAAGGAGGTGTCGGCTTCAAAGACTGTCCAGGTTTAAATTCCAAATGCTTTTGATATTAGCATAGAAATAATTCCAACACCGATGATCTCTTTCTTCCTGTACTTGGATAAAGGTTACCCAAAAATGCAAAATTGCTGAAAATGTATTCACCCTCAGGGATTTCCAAGATGCAGATGAGGTTGTTTCTTTATAGAAACAGATTTGGAGAAATTTAGTAGTGCATCACTTGCTCACCAATGGATCCTCTGCAGTGAATGGGTGCCGTCAGAATGAGAGTCCAAACAGCGGATACAAATATCACAATAATCCACACAACTACAGTCCATCAATTCTTGTGAATCAAAAAGCTACTTATTTGTAAAACTAAAATAAATATGAATCTATAATGCATAATATTGCTTTCTCCTTTTCTAAATTTCTCCAAATCTGTTCTTATGAAGAAACAAAGTCCTCTTTATCTTGGGTGGCCAGATGTTGAGTACATTTCCAGCAAATTTTGAGTACATTCTTAGCTAATTTTCGTATTTGGGTAAACTATTCCTTTAAATGAAAGAGGTGCAGATGCTTCATTTTAAATGAACATGAAACTTGACTAGACGGACATCTCTGCAACCTCCCTGCAGCAATCTGTGCACTCCTATGGTTTTGCTGTAATAATGATTCAGTCTGGATGACTGGATGTTTTTTTTTATTATTAAATTCAAATCAAGCTGGAGAGCTTTCCAAGGTGTCACTGCTGTAATATTAAAATACATATTTGTTTAGATATGTTTGCAAAGTACAGTTTATACAAGATTTTATCCAAGATACAAAAGTAATTTAGAAGCTGTTTCTGCACAAAATACATTTTGAGATAAATTAAATATATTCCCTAAATATAGTTTACATATTTGTTTAGATATGTTTGCAAAGTACAGTTTATACAAGATTTTATCCAAGATACAAAAGTAATATAGAAGCTGTTTCTGCACAAAATACATTTTGAGATAAATTAAATATATTCCCTAAATATAGTCTCCTTCAGGATAGGGTTTGTCTGACATTTTTTTAAACCAAGTTTCTCTAGTTTATTTAATGTTTAAGATGTGATTGGATCATGTTTTGATACCTGGGGCATCACTTGACATAGATTTTGTTTTCTTTTGCTGGTGTAAGCAGGGCTGGTGAGACAACAAATATGATTCATACTGACCTTTGTCATCTGCTTTTGCTTCAAGCATGTTTGGCTTTTGAAAAATTCCTTTGTTTTTATGTAAATGTGGCTACAGTGCCTCCATTTGCGAAATGTTTAGTTATGGATATTAATGTTTAGATAGATAGATAGATAGATAGATATGACAGAAAATACAGAATTTTTGAGTTGTTGATACAGCTAATCAGATGCTTTAATTTGCATATATAAATATATGCTTTAAGTTGCATATAAAATGTGTGCTAAATGATGCTAAACTAACTAAGGACATCACAGATGGTTTGCAGATGGTGATGTTTCAGCCATGCATGAATTAAACATCAGTTGGTCAAAATCTTATAGACATCTGTAGAGCATAATATTTGGGGTTGCCGGGTTCATAAGGAAAATTATATTTTCTATGACTACCTTGTTATTGACTAGGGCACGGAGTCCTCATACTGTAAATAGCACACTGGATGTTGTCCAGTCTTTGCTTTAATGTCTACAAGTGAGATTGTATTTTCTAAATAACTGGATGTTAACAAGGAATTCATTTTTGATGAAGGTGACATTGCCTCCTCCTTCCTAACTGGCTTATGCCCAGTCAGCGGAGCGCTTGTCTCACCTCTTAGATTTAGATCTGCTGAGTCAGCTGTCAGTTCCTGCTGTCACTTTCTGTTTTCTCAATCATAGATAAATGAAAATCAGCGACCATGTGCATAATGCTTCTTCCCATTCATTTGAACTACAAGACTTCTTAAAAAACAGCCTATTGCTGCACCTCTAGACGGCAAACAACCATTTGTTTATCTAGACTAATAAATAAGATCATGGGACCATTTTTATGATACTTTATTTGCATCCTTTTGTGCTTTATCATCCTAAGAACTGAATAAAATGCCGTCTAACATGCCTAACAAACAGTGTATGGGAATGACTCAAGAGTATTGTTGAGTAGAGCTGCATAAACGAAGAACAAAAGTAATTTAGATTGTCTCTTTGATTGTATTTTCAGTTCTGTGCTTGTCAGAGTTATTTTTTATCCTTTCCATCATCTGGTCAGTGCTACAGAATAAATCATACAGAAATAATACTCTTTATACAGAAGACAGAAAGCATCATGCACAATGCTTTTAGTAATATTTTTACAAATCCAATTTTATCTCATGCTAGAAAACTGTCTCATCAGAGATGAGGTTTGCAAATAAAGTTACATAATAGTCGGTGAGATAAGGTATTGTAGGCTACTAGAAGAAAAAGCTTTCCTTCTTTTGACACAATCGCCATCCAGCGGTGGCATAAAAGCAACGCACAAATCGAAAACGAATGTAAACGTGTCGTAGAAAATGGCGGAAATCATCGTGAAAAACAAACTTAACCTGATCAAATGGCTTAGTTCGGATCATGTAATTCTTTTGCAACATGTTCAAGTTAATCAACTTATACCAACGGCTCAGTATAGAGAGCTGATGGACATGACCGGTAAAGACAGAGTCGTTATCAAACTTCTGGACATTATCCTTGGAAAGGGTGAAAATGTGTGTCGAGATTTTTTGGATTTGTTAAAAAATGATGATGTGAATGAATTGTATCCTGAGCTCAGAGGATGGATCAAAACAGTGGACACTAAAGATAACGCATTGTGCACACTTATAGAGAGGCCCAAGTTATATTCATTCATACCATATCGACATGTCAAAAATAGGCTAAAAGTCCATTTAGTGAAACTATGGCTCATTTTTAGCTGAATTGGGTGGATAAATGGGCAGCAATCAACTGTTTTTTTTTTTTTTGATAATGGGTTTTGTTTAAAAATAATAATTTACCCCAGAACATACAAACATATTCGACCTACTGAAAAACGCCTTCCAGCCTAGTGTGAAGTCACTCTACATTAACAATAATTTAGTTAAAATATAATGTGATTTAGTGGAAAACGACTGATTTGTAACTGAGTTGTAGCTGGGCGCCCAAGTGTCTTTATTCAGATAGTTCACCTTTAGTGTAATAATAATAATAATAATCTTATTTATAACGTTACAGACCTGAAAGCAGAAAAAGACTGCAATAATGGAGAAAGTGGTAACAGGCCAAAGCAAGGTTAGATTTTAGATCTTGATTCAATCTTTTTCTGTATATACAGTATGTATGTATACATGCATGTAGAGTGCCCTCCACTGATATTGGCACCTTTGATAAATATGAGCAAAGTGTGAAAATAAATCTGCATTGTTTACCCTTTTGATCTTTCATTCAAAAAATTAATTCAGTAAAATATCTCTGAAGTATATTCCCATTCATATTTACATTTTTCAGCACACCGGGGTGACTAGGAGCATGAAATTGTCCAGCCATGACGTCCTGTTCCACAGGATTATAAATATGAGGAACACAAAGGCCACATTCCCTTATTCATCCATCACAAAGAGTAAAACCAAAGAATATAGTTCTGATGTGCACAACAAGATTGTTGAGCTTCACTAAATAGGAAGTGGCTGTAAGAAAAGAGTTAAAGCATTGAAAATCTCCAGGGCAATAATTAAGAGATTCCAATCAACTAAAGATGTTACAAATCTGCCTGGAAGAGCACATGTGTCTATATCATCCTAATGCACGGTGAGAAGGAGAGTTTGAGTGGCCAAAGATTCTCCAAGGATCACCGCTGGAGAATTGCAGAGAGTAGTTGAATCTTGGGTTCAGTATATTCAGTTGTCAGACACGACTGGAACCTCAAATGGCACTGGCTTCTATGGTCAGATGAAACTAAAGAAAGAGCTTTTTGGCAACCAGATGGGTTTAGTACAAACAGATGAAAAGTACCCCATGCCCACGGTTAAATATACTGCTGGATCTTTAATGTTGTGGGCCTGTTTTTTTGCCGGCGGTCCTGGACATCTTGTTTAGATTCATGGCATCATGGATTCTATCACATACCAACAGATAAAAAATCTAAACCTGGCTGTCTCTGTTAGAAATCTTATAATGGGCCGTGGTTGAATCTTCCATCAGGACAATAATCCAAAACAAACATCAAAATCAACACAAAAATGGGTAACTGAGCACAAAATGAACTTTTGCTATGGCCGTCCCAGTCCTCCGACCTGAACCCTATAGAAAATGAGTGAAGTGAACTGAAGAGAAGAAGCACCAACATGGAGCTGTGAATCTGAAGGATCTGGAGAGATTCTGGATGAAGGAATGGTCTCTGATCTCTTATCAGGTGTTCTCCAAACTCTTAAGGCATTATAGGAGAAAACTCAGAGCTGTTATCTTAGCCTTAATAATTGTGGCCAACATGAACTAGACAAAGCATTTATTTTACAATTAGACCCCCACCCCACCCACTTTCAATTGTTTTACTTCAATGATAGGTTAGAATTTTGTAAATATTTTGAATGAAAGATAAAAAGGATAAACAATGCAGATTTATTTTCACAGCCGCCTTTTCTCATATTTACCAAGGGTGCCAATATTTTAATGGAAAACGATGGATTTTCAGTTTGGAGTTGTAGCTGGGAGCCCTCAAGTTTCTTTATTCATATTTCAGCTTTAGTGACATTGAATTGGCCTGTATGGAAAAGAACTGTAAAGTTGCTATGAATACTTTTAAATATGTATTGTGGTAAACTGTGCAGATCACTGTAATGCAGTACATTCAGCATAGATACATACATAAAACATAGGACGCTTGCATGATTTTTGCCATTCAAAACAACATACCTCTCTCTCTCTCTCTCTCTCTCTCTCTCTCTCTCTCCCTACCATTAAGTAACTTGTGCATTGTTTTACTTACTTGTTTTTGACATATCTGACCAAACTACAAACTTTCCAATGATGTCTGTGAGAAAGGTATATTCACTCGACAAGCTCGCGCATCTGCGCCACCGCGCGCTCAATCCACTGAGTGTACTTTGTTTATCAGCTCGCACACACCAGCTATACAGGCGTTAATACTGAATGTTTAACATTATATTCATTGCATACATATACTTCGTAGTAGACATCCATAACTCCTTCCTGCTGTCTGTTGTCAGTGTTTCTTTGTTTGAATATGGCGCTTATCACATGCTGTTTGGTATCGGGGCATTTTAACGAGTATGAGTACAGGAGGCCAGTATCGGGCCCGATACCGGGTGCATCCCTATTTTTAAGCAAAATCAATAAAACTTATAGGATGAAATGACTACCAATTACTTT
>NW_015505499.1:906800-915221 GCF_001515645.1 Sinocyclocheilus grahami
ACACACCTCTCTCTCTCTCTCTCTCTCTCTCTCTCTCTCTCTCTCTCTCTCTCTCTCTCTCTCTCTCTCTCTCTCCAGAGACTGCAACCATGACAGGACAATCAGGCACCAAAGTAAGCAGTAAGTGTGATTTATATTTATTAATAATCGGAAACATTATCAGATGTATAATTAACAATTGTATGAACTGACAGATTTTTTTTTTTTATGTAAAAAGGCAAAACCTTTACATCTGGTGGCAGACTTTTCTTACAACCAAAGGCCAAAGCAGGCCAAAGTAAATTTTATATAAGCTGTTTAATTTTGAATTTTTAAAAACATTTTTCTTTGTACACTGAACAAAATTATAAACGCAACACTTTTGTCTTGGAGGTGAAGATGCTGGATGTGGAGGTCTTGGGCTGGTGTGGTTACACGTGGTCTGCGGTTGTGAGGCTGGTTGAATGTACTGCCAAATTCTCTGAAATGCCTTTGGAGACGGCTTATGGTAGAGAAATGAACATTCAATTCACAGGCAACAGCTTTGATTTCCTGGTTATCTGGTTATCCTGCAGTCAGCATGCCAATTGCACACTCCCTCAAAACTTGTGACATCTGTGGCATTGTGCTGTGTGATAAAACTGCACATTTTAGAGTGGCCTTTTATTATGACCAGCCTAAGGCACACCTGTGCAATAATCATGCTGTCTAATCAGCATCTTGATATGCCACACCTGTGAGGTGGATGGATTATCTCGGCAAAGGAGAAGTGCTCACTAACACAGATTTAGACAGATTTGTGAACAATATTTGAGAGAAATAGGCCTTTTGTGTACATAGAAAAAGTCTTAGATCTTTGAGTTCAGCTCATGAAAAATGGGGGCAAAAACAAAAGTGTTGCGTTTATAATTTTGTTCAGTATAGTTTGCATTTTTATGAAGTCCTCATATTTTGAACACATCTACATACAGTTAAAAAAACTGGTTTGTGTAATTTAGCAATTTTCTAACAATAAACACAACAATTAAATAGCCAAAAATAATCAAATTAAGGAGAAAAATAAATAAATAACTGCAGTAACAAAGTTGCACATTTAGTCCAAATTAAGCTGTCATTCAGTAGGGGTTAAGTAGTTTGGGACCAAATTTAATTTTATATGTATAATTGGGAAAATTCTGCTCCAACAGGATCACATGCACAATCTGGGACACAGCTACATTCTATGTTTGGTTATTAAAATGTGTTTATAATTAACAATATCAATAATAAAAGACCATCTGAAGGTGCTTTCTCATCTGTTAACCCAATTCAACAAGTAAGATACTTTATTGTCATTGCACAAGGTACAATGAAATTTAGAGTGGCAACTCTCATATATGTCACACTTTAAAATGTATAAATAATACAAAAAGCCACTGAAGGCACATTGTACACGGTATAAGATAGTGTGTTGTAGTGCATGTATTGTATGTAAATAATAATAATCTTTTTTCTCCTAATATTTCAGACCAGAAACCTTATAGAGACTGTGAACACAGGCCAATACAAGGTTAGATTAAGTTTATTTCTTTCTATTCATATATTTCTCTTTCCAATATCTTATGATGTTTTCTTTTTGTATTCCCAGATTATCAGAAGTTTCTAAAAAAAAACTTAAGTCTGTTGGTTCAAAACGTGAAGAACATTGATCCAATTATTGATGATCTTGACCTACATGATGAATCAGTTGCAAATATGAGAGTGAAGCCAACAGATCAAGATAAGATGAGGAAACTGCTTACCTGTGTGAATTGTGAAAGCATTGCTAAGGACCTGTTCAACGCTCTGTGCAAGCATGAAAGACGTCTAATGAATGAACTACTGAACAGCTACTGAAAGTTGTATTATTTACCCACCAGATTGGCAGCATGTTATTAAATTAAATGGAATATTGTACTGTCAATGCCAACTATACATTTTTTAAAAGTTAAAAAAAAAAGTGATTGTTCCTGGAGTTTTCCTTTTTTATTTAAATTGAGAACCAAGTATATTGTACAAACAAGAGTACATATGACCAAACATTTCAGGGATATATGTGCATTTTACATATTAACCTTTTGTATAGTTTGTACTGCTTTAAAATTTTGTATTGTTTCTAAATATAAATATTTTAATGTTGATTTTAAATTGTTTAAACATTAGCAGTTGGTCATTGCATTTTATGAATATAATAAAGATAAAATTATAATAATCCAAACAATGCATTTTTATCACCATTAAATGAGAAACACCTTAACATAACATCAGCTCTTTTACTGCTTGCTAGGAAGCACACTTGCTTTTTGTTCTAGTAAGTGTTCTAGTAAGTGATGGATGGTATTAAAAATGGAACTGATGGAACTTAAAAAGCACATTTCTACTTGTCTATATTTATATAGTTTTACTACTGGAGTCATGACAGAAAAAAATCCCCAAAATATTATGCCATATTTGCCCGTTTTCACGTTCATCCGTTTGTAAACAAATCAAACACAAACACAACTGGAGGCGCAGTAACAGAACTCAGTCACTAGGTGGGGATGGTGGTTCAGTACAACGAGTGAAGAGACGGAAGGAGGGGCTTGAACCGTGACTGAGCACCTGTTGGCGTTCAGCATGGCACAGGTAAAAAATAAATACAAATGTAATATGAATTGTAAATCATTGTTCAATCTATAGAGCTGTTTGGGGATGCGTTCATGCTGCTTGGTGGTTTGAGGTTTGTTTTTGTAAACATTTTGTAAGGATTGTTTCATTCTCCTCTAGACTGGGAAATTGTGGGAAATTATAAGCGCTCAGAAGGGCACACATGCCCGAGTTCCTTGTCAGGCATTACGTGCAGAGGGTACATAAAAAGTAACATTTTTAACATTTAGCTCTAGATTAGAACCAGGCTTTGGGTCAGTATCTTTATTGTGCTCTAACATTACTTTTTTTTATGTCATTTTAGTTTACATTTTATTGTAAATAAATTTGCTCCATGTATGTTGGACAACTTTATATTTATTTATTTATCAGTTTTTTTTAGGTTTTTTTTTAGCAAATCTGATGTTAAGCATCTGTGGCACAATTTAAAACAAAAGCATGTTAAAATCTCTAAATGAAAATTGAAATTTAAAATGAACAGAAAATGCCAGTATTTTATCTTAAATTTTGAGGTGGAAGACAATGTTGACCGAAATCATTTCAAGTAAATGTCTCTGTTGTTGTAAGCTAATATGTATGTATGTATTTATGTATTTAATTATTTATTTGATGATGAAGATGAGTTCAGTCAAAGCCAACTTTCGGTCACTTTATGGGTCATCCGTTTATTTATGTGTATTTGCTAATTCTCTGCCGTGTAATTCTTGCTATAGACTAATGATATTGCTGAAATTATTAATGGCTGTAATAGAAGATGTCATAGTCTTTCACTGATTGCACAAAAACCATTTGACATGGCACTCATTGTCTCTCTTCTAGAACCTAGTTAAAATCATATTACTTTATTTCTTTTGTTTATATATATATATATATATATATATATATATATATATATGTATGTGTGTGTGTGAGTTTGGATGTGTCTGTGATATACGGCAGCTGCCTAAGTAAGCAGTAAGGTAGTTTACTGGTTTTTGGAATGGAGCCATCATGATACCGCATTTGCAACTGTCCAAGTCACTGGTGTAATGAATATGAAGCGTGTCTTTTTGGCTGTTTCAAGTGCTGCAGCTTTTCCTCATTCAACCTGAAGTGTCCTCACTGCAGTAGACTAATTGTCATTCCTCCTCTCGCCTGCCTGTCTGGTGTTCTCGGGATAGTCTGATGTCACAGCTGTAAGCAGATCACTGCCAGGCAGCTCACGCATCTCGCAGCAGACAGTGTAGTGGTAAACAGGGTCAGAGATTTCTCCTTCCTAAACGACTGATGTGAGTCGAGAGTTCCTATTACCCTTAAACAGCTTATACCAGCATGCATTTATGTTCTGGGTTGCTTATGCTCGTTTGGAGTTTCCTGCTAGTCAAGAATACATTGGAACAGATGCATGCTGTCTGGAAAGCTTATCTGAACAATTCTGATAGACTTTAATTGAGAGAGAGAATGAGTGGCCTACTAGACAAGATACCATGTGTTAAATGCAAATTATACTTAATAGCTTTTTTAACATTGTCATTTGAGGTCTATACATGAAACGTGGAATTTGACATTGCAAGAATGAAAACTAGAACAGGCTAAAGTCTTAGTAATGTTTTTGTTTATTTTTTAAAATTAAAGGAATCGTTCACCCAGACATTAAAATGTAATCAATATTTACTCACTCCCATCTTCCAAACTTTTTGGATCTTCTATGGAACACTTTCATTGTCCATACAATGAGTGAATAGGTTCCAGTGTTGTTTTGGACCTCAGTGTTGTTCAAAATTAATTTTTTTTGTATGTGTGTGTGTGTGTGTGTTCCACAGAAAAGTCAGGTTTGGAACAACATGAGGGGGTAAACTGGTTCAACCACATGAAACTTACAGTTTATATAACAGATCTTTCATTGAGTGAAGAGTATGAGTTAGTCATTTCCAACTACATACATTAGTGTGTGAGTACTGGACATCCCAGGCTTATTTAAAGGCACACGTCAGTTGCAGTATTTCCACAATGCTTCCCAGAACTCTGTGGTCCTCTAAATAGCCACGTTGGGCTTAGAAGCATTCCGAAATAGTTTTAGCTTTCTCTATAGTAGAGACATGGGGATCACGGTGTCAAATGTCGGTTACTTCCTTCTTTTCTGTTCCTCTGACTGAGCTTCTTCCATACTGTCGCTCCCCTTGGGCAGGTTATTAAGTAGCTTTGAGCACCTTTCAGTGTGGGTTACCCTGAAGCTTTTAAAAAGAGATTCAAATAACTACGCTAGTGTTTACTAGAATGCTGGGTGTTAAGGGCCATTCACACAGGTCATGTTTTTGCATTTAGAAACTGCTGAACGGAACACGAGACATGTTTTTCAAAGATTAAAGACTTTTAACTTGGAAGTACTTTGGTAGTCACAGAGAAATGCAGCATAATGGCCAAAGACTTACATGTATACATAGACCAACAATAAAAAAATGTTTTGGGTGAACAATCCCCTCAGACCCAAAAATAAATACACATACTATTCAAGAAGCTGCTTTATTGTTGAAAAGACACTACCATTTATAAATTTGAGGTCTGAAGATCAAAGATTTATTTCTACAAAGATATTAACAATCTGTTTTCAACAATAAATAAGACAGTTTTCATGTGTACCAAGTCAGCATATTACAATGATTTCTGAAGGATCATGTGACACTAATTTCCCAGTAATAGAGCAATAGTGTTATATTACGGCAACGATTTTACTTTTTTAATCTCTGTTTTGTTTAAACCCTGAACATTTTGACCAACCTTTGAGACCATTAAGGACTCAAACACACTATCTTGTTCTTTTGCTACACAATGGTAAGTGGCAGAACCAAATTAGAGAAATCCTGTATGGACGGAAAGGAGGAAATCATACTTTCCTCTCTGATTTCAACACACAGATGATGCCAACATGATATCTCAGTCTGATTACTTGTCCTTTAAAACTCATTGACCTGGGGTTTAACAGCTGCTGTGTTAGAAAAGAGCAAAAAATTTTTTAAATCCATCAGAAACTTCTTTAGCTTGATTAGTAATGTGTCATTCAGAGCCATAATATACCATTAAAGTTGATTTATGAGGCCTTTCGGGGACATTTGGTCATGGGAAATGACATTCTGTACTGTATGTACCATCACTGTGGTGGATTTTGAGGGGAACAGAGCTGAGCTAGACCAACATAGCAAGTCAAAAAAAACTAGAATATCCTAAATAATGTACAAATATATGGAGATATTGAGATTTGTGTGTTTTGGCTGAGTGTTTACTAAGATTCATGTTTATGCTGTATTCATAAGAGATTATTAGAAGTATGTTTAACATAAGATTCTTTATCTCATTCTGTCCTGTTTACCCCACAGCTTAGTAAAATTATAGATGCCACTAATTGCATTTTATTGGCCGGTTATGGCTTTTAAAAAGCACAGTAATAAGCTAACAGACGCAGGATTAGTTTTAAATGGCAGTTTGATTAGGCCAAATCTAATTATGTCATCTTATTAAGTAAAGTCCCTTTCAGTGCGCCATCTGGACAGCATTTGAACTTTTCACCCTTTGTGCATTACAAAATAACAGCTTTTTACAATTCATAAAATGAAATTCATTGTAATCTGGTCTGGTGTGTCTTGAAATTGGAATTATGCTTATGGTGTTTCTTTCCTTTCATTTGTTAGTTTGAGCTCACTGTTACAAGAAAGCCAGATCATTTAAAGTAGTACAATACATGCTCCCCTCTGCCTATAGGTTATTAGTACTGTTTGACAGCATTGTATCTATTCAGCTGCCATTATGACTTGGAATAAGTGAGAGCTTTGTATGTCATTCTCAATAATTTCTGAAGCTCTTACTGAATATTAAACTATTACATAATATCTAGTGCGAATATTCACAGATATATGCATGCAGAAACATCTCATCTCAATGGTATCAGCAGCTATAGACATATTATTCCTTGAGTAAATATTTAGGCTAAGTGTTTTCTTGTGGTAGTGCTTGAATGGTGCTATCTGCATCAGCCCAAAGATTTTGTATTGCTTTTAGAGCTGGATTGTCTATAATCCTGCACTTTCTGTTTATTTGCTGACATGCATAGGGACTGTATGAAGGTAAATCTATCATACGAATGGGCCATCACTTAGCAGTTTATATTGCAGATCAATGTTAGCCCAAATCACTGATCATAGTAGTGTAAAAAAAAAAGTGCTTCATTTACATTATTCCAATGTGTAGATTTCAGCGAAATGTAAATTTCTAACACTTCTTGAATATAGTAGTAGTTTTTCAATTGGAAATATGAAATGAGACCATCGTCCTTTATCCATATTCCTCTATGTGTTGCATATAATGTTTTAATTTGCATACACTTATTTGATAAAGATTATTATGCATATGAAACCGTTTGGCACCAGATCTGAGCATCTGAAAAGAAAATACTGACCCTATTAGCAAGTTCATGCCTTATAAATCCAGAGAAAGTTACTCATTTTACAGTTGAAAATATTAAATGTTGTTTGTGTTAGGAATTACATTACTTTTTTTAAGGTTTAAAAAAGCTATAAGAAATAAGACCGGAAATTCCTTTTATGGAAAACTTGTGCACGAACCTCATGCAAAGAATTGTTGAAACTTTAGTTTAGTTTGCTAATTAGCTCTCCTGAAAAAGAGGAGGACAGAAGGTATACAAGAAATAAAATAAAATAAACACCCACTCAATTTAGATGGCTTGCTGGAAAGGTAACCCATGTATCAGTGTGTGACTCATTCAAAATTAACATCCATATGTAGATGTTTTCTTATGATTATTTATTTGTTTAGCTTTGTTTTAAAGGGCCAGAGAAAAATTATTAGATGAAAGGATACCTTTTTACCAACTAATTCTCTATTATGTTTTTAGATGTTGGAGTAAAATAAAATCAAATAGAATACAAAATGAACTAATATACAAAAATGAAAAGCAGGCAAGTGATTTTCACCCTCAAAAACATAAAAAAAAATAATAATTGTATTTTGAAAAGATTTAAAGATATAATATTTTATTTTTGGAGCCCTACCATTCTTGTAATAAACATCAATAACAAAAGGGAGGAGAAGTGTTTTTATTTTATTCTTTTTTGTTTATTTATTTTTTAATTGTCTCAGTATTTTACTTTCCTTGTGAAATCATACACACATTCTCCTTGTCCACTCTCACTTAGTCACCAGCTGCATGTCATCATGAGAATACTAATAAGATGTAATGTTTCAATCTGGCTGCAGCAAATGCTTTGTCAGTCTGAACAAATGTGCTGACTACCAAAGCTGTTTTGTGGCATTTGAGCGAATAAATACAATTAATCTAATGTTGTAAAAAACTGAAAACAATCTCATTTTTGAGGGTTATTCTGATGCCATTTTTCTAAATACATTGATTGATCCATACCATAGACATATCTATGACCCTCTGAAATCCAGTATATTTCTACATCTATTTCAGTCTTTCTCCTTATATAAAGGCTTCTCAAAAGTCCAATTTATCTACCAATATTGACTTGCTATTTTTAACACCAGCACAAGAGGTGAGGATGAGTCATCTTTTATTTTTATGCTAAGGGGTTTAGAGATCACTCTGAGCTATGAACAGGTAAAGAGATGGAATGTAATCCGTTTTTCATCTAGGCGGGAATGTAAATTATGACACTTTTGCACAACACAGGTACTACTATAGAGCACTAAACAGAGAAATATAAAATATGCTAGAGTTAACTTCCCCCCCCCCCCCACTCTCTTTCCCCCCCCCCTTTTTTTTAG
>NW_015505499.1:915460-946531 GCF_001515645.1 Sinocyclocheilus grahami
GTTTACCCCCCCCCCCCCCCCCATTCCATTCTCCACACCACTTATTCTATGTAGGATCACTGGAATGCTAGAGCCTGTAAGACAAAAAGAAATTAAATGATTTTTGCAAAATGTTTTTCTTTAACTTGGATTCTATTGCCTTTCCTATGCATAGTCATGTTAACGCCATATTAATTTAGTTGTCAGTGAAAGCATATGTGCTGGTGCTTGGAGAGCGCTGGGTGATGGTTTTGTTTCTAGTAGGCATGCCCACAGCAGGTCAGTGGGGATCATGGTGGGAAAAGGACGCAGTAGCGTGAGATTCTGCAGTACATGATGAGTCAGACGTGCAGCTCATTTATGTTTTTCTTTTTCTGTGTTATTTTTTTCTTTTTCTTTAAAAGTTTCTGAAGCCTTTAAGGCCTTTCTTCACTGTCAACATCTCCTTGTCGCTCATCTTAAAATCCCTATTGCTTTAATTCGGTAGTGCTTCAGTGTTCTTGGTTAGCATTGGATGTGTTGCTTCTGTGAAATGTAAACACTGATAGATTACAGCCATTACACCTTACACACAAACTGTTATATATAGCAGTTTTCTGTTTTGATACATTTTTCCAAAGCTGCATTTATTTGAGCAAAAATACAAAAAAAAAAGCCTTTAAGGCCTTTCTTCACTGTCAACATCTCCTTGTCGCTCAGCTTAAAATCCCTATTGCTTTAATTTGGTAGTGCTTCAGTGTTCTTGGTTAGCATTGGATGTGTTGCTTCTGTGAAATGTAAACACTGATAGATTACAGCCATTACACCTTACACACAAACTGTTATATATAGCAGTTTTCTGTTTTGATACATTTTTCCAAAGCTGCATTTATTTGAGCAAAAATACAAAAAAAATATTACTGTGAAATTACATTATTATATTATTATCATTAAAAAAGTATTACTGACCCAAAACTTTTGAAACCCCAAACTTACCAACTTGCTTGCATTCTACACAATCTGGCTTGCTTAAATGATCTGGCCATGGCAATTAACATAGTTTAACATCAGAAGTGCTTGAGTTGTTTTTTTTGCAATGCATGAGAAATATCTAACAGCATAGTGTAAAGGAATGTTTACCTGAGTTTCTGAAAAGCAACACATTTTAAAAACGTGTGTTGAGATTTTTTTACATTACTTCCTAAAGAGAAATTTGAGCTTTTTAGTAATGTTCTTCTGACCATCCTCTGCAGTGCTATTACACTAATTATAGATAATACTGGTTTCTATTTCCACTTTGGAGGTATCATATGACTATACATTTTTTTTTATTTTTACTTTTTTTTTTATTTATTTTTTTTTACATTTTTTGTAATTTAGTCTTTTTTATATTGTATTTATAATATCTTGCAGTGTGATAATTTATCTTGCAAATCTAATATTAATTTCTTTTACAAATTTCTTAAAAATGCTTTGTATATAATAATTTACTTAATTTCACACACACACACACACACACACACAATTTGACCTTTATATCTCTACCAGTTGTTGCTTTTTTCTTACATTTGCTACTTGTCATATATTTATCTTGTAATTTCATATCTCACGATGTGGGTTTTCTTATCTCACATGAGCCT
This sequence comes from Sinocyclocheilus grahami, assembly GCF_001515645.1. Taxonomy (NCBI): domain Eukaryota; kingdom Metazoa; phylum Chordata; class Actinopteri; order Cypriniformes; family Cyprinidae; genus Sinocyclocheilus; species Sinocyclocheilus grahami. Next base: position 917,059 of record NW_015505499.1, read on the forward strand.
GTTTTATTTTGTAGTCTGAGGTGGAAACAGGCTTCAAGGCTATAGCATTCAAAACTAGTTGCTTCTGTGAAATGTAAACACTGATAGATTACAGCCATTACACCTTACACACAAACTGTTATATATAGCAGTTTTCTGTTTTGATACATTTTTCCAAAGCTGCATTTATTTGAGCAAAAATACAAAAAAAAATATTACTGTGAAATTACATTATTATATTATTATCATTAAAAAAGTATTACTGACCCAAAACTTTTGAAACCCCAAACTTACCAACTTGCTTGCATTCTACACAATCTGGCTTGCTTAAATGATCTGGCCATGGTAATTAACATAGTTTAACATCAGAAGTGCTTGAGTTGTTTTTTTTTTGCAATGCATGAGAAATATCTAACAGCATAGTGTAAAGGAATGTTTACCTGAGTTTCTGAAAAGCAACACATTTTAAAAACGTGTGTTGAGATTTTTTTACATTACTTCCTAAAGAGAAATTTGAGGTTTTTAGTAATGTTCTTCTGACCGTCCTCTGCAGTGCTATTACACTAATTATAGATAATACTGGTTTCTATTTCCACTTTGGAGGTATCATATGACTATACATTTTTTTTTATTTTTACATTTTTTTTTATTATTATTATTTTTTTTTTTTACATTTTTTGTAATTTAGTCTTTTTTATATTGTATTTATAATATCTCGCAGTGTGATAATAATTTATCTTGCAAATCTAATATTAATTTATTTTACAAATTTCTTAAAAATGCTTTGTATATAATAATTTACTTAATTTCTCACACACACACACACACACAATTTGACCTTTATATCTCTGCCAGTTGTTGCTTTTTTCTTACATTTGCTACTTGTCATATATTTATCTTGTAATTTCATATCTCACGATGTGGGTTTTCTTATCTCACATGAGCCTGTTTTATTTTGTAGTCTGAGGTGGAAACAGGCTTCAAGGCTATAGCATTCAAAACTAATGTAAAGAGGATTTGGATATCTTTCTTAATGCTGTTTTTGCTAAGTAGAGCTTTACAACATCCAGTACAGTATTTTGCATTGTGCGCTGTTGGTTTTCAATGGCAGCCTTGCATCCTGAATCTCCAGCATTGTTTCTGCGAAACAATTGACTTGTGAGTAGGTGTAGTTTTCCAGTTTGGGTTCAGTGTCATAAGGTGTTTGTGCAACTGTCAGAGCCCTTTGTAGGCAGCTTGCACAATAAGGATTTAAGCAGCGTGTTTGTGCTTCAGAAGCATCGCTGATGCTCCATGAAATCATGCTCTGGAAACAGGTTTCTAATCAGCAGGCAGAGAAAAAAGGTGTTTTTTGATTAATGATGCTCCTTACAGCAAAATGAAATGTCAGTTTAATCATCTAGATTTCATCACTTTATCAACACGAAACAAATCATTATTATAATCAGCAAAGCCATTATTACCACAAGGGTTATTATAGTATTTATCAAAATCAGGTTCTAAGCAAAAATAAAGGTGATTGTAGTTTCTGATATATTTGAATCTGCTTCACTGCTTGGAGTATGAAGGGTACATTTGGTTAAAGAGATTTGAGAAATCTTTAAGAAAGAGAAAATTTGGATTAAAAAAAAAAGTAATTAATTCTGTGCTTTCTTTCTTTTTTACCTTTTTAGTTTAAGAGAAACTTCAACATCCGTAGTCATAGCACTTACAAGCTATTTCTCACCTTTTAAAAAATGAGTAGAAGAAAGTGTGGTACAAAGAATTATGTAAAAGCAGTAAACGCTTTGCGCATAGATTCATGTTAACATGTTTGTGTGTGCTTATAGGAATAGTTCACCCTGGAATTACTTAATGGATTAGCTATTTCTGTTAAAAACTTGCATTTAAAAGTGCATGTGGATCTGTATATGGTTATGTCTTTGCATTTATTTCAGTATTGTTAATGCTTAAAGATCTGTCGGTCAGTAAATAATGTCGAGTACAATAATGGAGAACAGCAACAAAAGTCTCACATCATTCAGTATGAACTATAAAATCTAAAGTTGTATTATTATCATGTCTGTATATCTTTAGTAATATATTGTGTAGCTTGCAGTATTTCTGTGCTCTATTTTGTTATTTCAGTTTACAGTTCATTTACTCTGTGGTCTTGCAGTACAAGTTTCCCAGCCATAAATGTGCATGCTTCCTTGTCAGCAGTACTGAATGATTCCCATGATTGACTGTAGACACTGACCCCAGAGAATGCACATATCTTCCAGACAAAAGGAAAAAGTCATAAAATCCTGTAAGTGCTAATATTCCTCACATGTTTTTAGGATTTGAACACTTTGAACAGTCATTTGCATTACATTTGGGATCAGAAATTTCTGTAAATGAGGGGTACTGAAGGCTCATTTACCTCGGTGTGATGCACCAGAAGTTATGGCTAATGATGTTTAGCATGGGAAGAAATCTGTTTGGTTTTATCCCACAGAGATGGTGCACACATGTGCATGTACAGGATTACATCACAAACCATTTCCTCTCTTTCTTGTGGGATTGCATTTTCTGTCTCCATGGTAAACCAGTAGGAGACCACGTTTCTGCATGACTTGTGCTTGGTGTGGCTTGTTGAGGAGAGGTGTGCTATTTTTATTTTTTTAAGTGATCAGACCTACCATTATCCCCTGGTAGATGATAGAAAGCCCAGACTTGCACTGAAGGATGGACATATATAAAAAGATTTGGGACTGAGCTCTTGACTAGCAGACACATAGCGCAATATGTTCTTAAAAATGTTGAAACACAAAGTAAAGCAAGTATGGAAAAAATATTATTAAAACAGCAGTATCATCAGAAAACTGCAATTAAAAAAAGGTTCTTTATTGGCATTGATGGTTTCAAAATCACCCTTTTGGAACCTGTATTTTAAAGTAAAGTTTGTACTTCACAGATTCCAAATCCCAGTGAAAACGTTTTTAGACATCCCCACAGCAGGGATGTGCAGCAAAGGCAGCATTTTTCTCTTTTGGTTGACCTCAGTGCCATCTTTTCACTGGTTTTATTGTTTCTATTTCCTTTGGTTGCAGTGTAGTGCATCCTACAGGAAAACCCTAGCAGAAGTTTAAGAAACACAGTGAAAGGTCAAAATTACCATAAACTCTCTGTCATGGGGGCCAACTTTTGACAGGATGTTTGTTGATTAAAATATATTTACAAGTCTGTAACAGATAATAGCTAATTTTGATGAATTTTCATGCTCTTTCTACATAAACTCCATGCAGAGACACAAAACCCAAAATGTACTGTACTAATCGAAGCTGAACCTACTCAGGGGAGCTCAGTGAAGATGTACTCTATGAACAGCTTTGTCACAGTTGCTGAAAGAAGCAAATTATTCATCTATTTCCCTTGAGATACTGCAATTATAGTCTAACAGAAGAACTAACATTTTTAGCTCAGAGACAAGCATCAGTTCATTTTTCATTAGTTAGATAACATCACTAGAGATAAATCTTTTTTTTTTTAGAAAAAAATTTTTTTTTTTTTTAAGGGGAATTTTTTTTTTTTTCCCCCCCCCCCCCCAATGTTGACGTCCAGTAGATTCATAAATTACATTAAACACTCAATCGGAAATAATGGCATACATCAATATTTGCACATATATAAGCCTCCAAATGAAGATAATTCATTAATGAATTAGTAATGAATTAGGTAAAAACAAATGTTTTTTTTTACTAAACGTATAATCATTTTGTAATAGCGTCCAAGATATAGTGGTATGTTTTTTAAACATTAACATTTTGGTGCAAGAGGGTCTTGGTACTCAAGGACATTCTGATTATAATGCGGGATTAAAATTTAATTATATAGTAAACGATCACCAAATTTTAATGTAGGAGACTGTTATTTTAAATGTTGATCAGTATGTGTATATTTATTCATTTCAGTATTGTTGCTGACTTTGTTTTTCTAGATCTAAATAATGTGTCTAAACTGCCGATAATGTCTAAGGTAGTTAATCTGTCCAAGGTAGATGTAGTAGCCATTCTTTCTGTAGATTTTTTTGTTATTTTTTTTTATGGATGAAGTATATAAATTTGTCAGATAAACGTCTTTGGATGTTGTCAAGTCTTGCATGATGGTTTCTGCATTTTTAAGCTGCCGTTTTGAAAAAAGTTTGAGAACCCTGCATTCTGTTCCATTCCACTGCACCATGTAATTGTTTTTGAATGCAAGAACGTATCCTGTGTGAACAGCTCTCATTTTGTGCTTCCTGCTCCATGTCTGTGGCTGGACTGACTGCAGATTTGTGGAAGCATGTTTTGCGTTTTATGTAGTACTACAAGCTTGAATTGCTCCGATAGCAGGGACTGGTTTTTTTCTGTTTTATCAAATTATTTTTGCTATAATTATACTGTATGAGCATGTTAAATGACCATGCAACATATAGCATATTATTTTAAACCATGCATTTCTTGTGTGACGCGGTTAACTAAAGATCAGCTCATTTAGGGCATTTCCAACTAAGTCTTGACACATTGACACAATGACACATTCACCCCAGTTTAGAAAGAAAAAAAGTGTACATCAAGCACACATTTTATCTGAAGCATTCCATATGTTCTATACAAGTCATCTTTTAAAGTTCTCTATTGATTTGCTCTGTTGTTTGGTTATATAACCATGTTACATAGCAGATGGAAAGCAGCTCTGAGTTGCAGCTCACTCAATTTTTGTTATGTAATTTAAGGCCATTATAAATACATTTTCATCTCTTTACACATAATGATGTAATGTTATTCATAATCACGCACACAGATATCATTACGAGTGGTATTTTACCAGATGATTGCTGTAATTTTTTTATCTATTGATAATGTGCAAGAATGCAGGTCTTCTTGAGTGCACAAGCCAGATAGTTAAGAGCCTGCGATACTTTCTATCTTGTTGTATCATTCTCTGTTCAGTTTTTCTTGTTTGACAGCAGCTGCCTCATCCTATTAACAATGCTGTTTGTTTAGGGTTGAAAACCCTCTTTGGTGGGAGATGCTGACAGATCATGTGGGCATTCAAAAAATGCTTATATTTCCCCTGGATTCTTATCAGTTGAGAAACACACCTCCTTTCTCATGCAAAGGGGAGTATCAAAGAGAGACCCTATTGTAGCAAATGCTACCAACATATAAGGCAAACCAACAGGGTTCCAGAGGAGGAGGTGGAGGAAGGCACCCCACTCTTCAGTTCAAGTTTATTTGTATAGTGCTTTTCACAATACAAATAGTTGCAAAGCAACTTTACAGCAAATTAAGTTTCTACAATATTTAGTGGTAGGTTATCAGTGGTGACTGTCGGTTAATGTACATATGGCAGAAATGTATGGAAAAATCAAGTAAAGACGTAATCAAACAGACGATGAACACTATTAACAGCAATTATTATATGAAGCAATCAAACTTATAGCAAAATGTGGTAGTTCTGTATGTTGTTTCAGGGTTGGGATCATCTGAGGTCCTCTGAGGGGTTGGCATCAACTCTTCTCAGGGGTTCTGGATCCAGACTGAAGCTTGTGTAAATCCTAGTTACCCCGGGATGTCAATCCCGTGGCAAAAACAGAGAAACAAATAGAGACATAATTAGCGTAGCTGCTATTCCAACCAAGCAAAATTTATTTGTTTAACCCAAACTAAAGAATAATAATGTACATTTGATCAGATATAACTGCAGTACAAGATTATGAAATGCATTATCTGAAAATGGCCAAAGAGGTGTCTTTAATCTAGATTTAAACGGAGAGAGAGTGTCTGAACCCCGAACGTTATCAGGAAGGCTGTTCCAGAGTTTGGGAGCCAAATGCAAAAAGCTCTACCTCCTTTAGTGGACTTTGCTATCCTAGGTACTACCAAAAGTCCAGAGTTTTGCGACCTTAGGGAGCGTGATGGATTGTAGCGTGGTAGAAGACTAGTTAGGTACGCAGGAGCTAACCCATTAAGGGCCTTATAGGCAAGTAATAATATTTTGTAACTGATACGGAACTTAACAGGTAGCCAGTGCAGAGACTGTAAAATTGGGGTAATATGATCATATTTTCTTGTAGTGCTGATAATTGAGATGACTCCCCATTTAAATGAACAAAATGGTAGCGATCGGACAGGTAGGATCTAAACCATCTTAAAGCCTGCCCTTGAATACCTGTATAGTTATGTAATCGATCTAGGAGTATGTCATGATCTATAGTGTCGAACGCAGCACTAAGATCAAGTAAAACTAGCAATGAGATGCTGCCTTGGTCTGACGCAAGAAGCAAGTCTGAAAATTGACGCAAAAAGCAATTCTTATCAGTTGAGAAACACACCTCCTTTCTCATGCAAAGGGGAGTATCAAAGAGAGACCCTATTGTAGCAAATGCTACCAACATATAAGGCAAACCAACAGGGTTCCAGAGGAGGAGGTGGAGGAAGGCACCCCACTCTTCAGCCTGGATTCTTATCAGTTGAGAAACACACCTCCTTTCTCATGCAAAGGGGAGTATCAAAGAGAGACCCTATTGTAGCAAATGCTACCAACATATAAGGTAGTGTTAAAAGTGTTAAAACACTTTTTAAAACACTATTAACAGCAATTATTATATGAAGCAATCAAACTTATAGCAAAATGTGGTAGTTCTGTATGTTGTTTCAGGGTTGGGATCATCTGAGGTCCTCTGAGGGGTTGGCATCAACTCTTCTCAGGTGTTCTGGATCCAGACTGAAGCTTGTGTAAATCCTAGTTACCCCGGGATGTCAATCCCGTGGCAAAAACAGAGAAACAAATAGAGACATAATTAGCGTAGCTGCTATTCCAACCAAGCAAAATGTATTTGTTTAACCCAAACTAAAGAATAATAATGTACATTTGATCAGATATAACTGCAGTACAAGATTATGAAATGCATTATCTGAAAATGGCCAAAGAGCCAGCTTGAATGGTTTTGGGATGTGACCGAAAGACAACAACGAGTTAATAATATTGAAAAGACAATATTGAAAAGTGGTTCTTCTGCTACTGGTAACAACTCTTTTTAGTTCCACTCCATTCTTCTGCTGCCTCTGTTTGTTTGATTGCTTTCTGTTTATTTGCTTTTGAAATCCAAGGATGTACAGCTTTAAGTCAGTTGTCATGATGTATGCTCCAGTTGCTCTCTAAAGTGAACTTCTATTTAGGCTGATACATTGGATTCCAGATCTTCTGAAGAGTTGTGCAAATGACACAGGGAACAAGTACAATATACATTTTTTTTTTATTCATCTCAACTGACATTAGGAATTGTTACTGTTAGAGCTGCATGATTAAATGAAATAAAAGCAAAACAGCGTTTTATCAGTCGCTGAGATTTAATCAAATATACATCTGTGCTGTTTTTTTTTATTTTTTATTACACATACGAGAGGCTTATTATCCAGAGGTGTTTGCATCATCTTTGGGGTGCTTTAACGTGCATTTGACAATGCAACCTGAGCCAACAGTCTTCCCATGCTTTTAATGAGAAGCACGAATCAACAAAAGAGTAGATTTAAGGGCTCCCTGCTTTTTAAAGTCAAAATAAATTTGTGTTGGTTTAATGCTTCAAAATGAAATAATTCAGTCATAAATATGACTATATTAGTATTGTAATTTTGCCGTTGAAATGTAAAACAAATTGAAATATAGATATAGATATAAATATAGATTGAAATATTACAAGAACACTTATTTTATTATTATTAGTAAGTAGTAGTAGTAGTAGTACAGTAGTAAGTTCAGAATTGTTCAGCCCTACCCCCACCAGAATAGAATGGCGTGGAATAGAATTTGGTAGATATACTCTGTATCAATTCTCAAACATCTCGTTTTCCTTTAAAACCCTCAGTTTTGTTAGACCAAGAAAGCTGTAGAAAGGATGGGTGCCATTTTCTGTTCAAATGTGTCTTTATTTTCTCCTGTTTTAGTTTAGAAACTGAGTCAGGGCAGATTTCTGTTTGTTTGTATTTGCTTTCAGATCAGGTTGGTTAGTTTTTTCCTCTCCCCTTTAAGTAGATGATGTTATGTTTGTAACGTTGGCCATTCCCTCTCCTGAAGTCTTGTTGTTGCTCCTCTAATTTTGTTTTCATTAGTTAATAAATATTATTTGACTTGGAAAAACTGACTGTTGTGGGACTGGGAGAAGAAAACTCCACAATCATTTATTACTCCTCAACTGTGGACTAGGGAGTAACAGTCTAGGCTTAAATCTCCAATGGGCTGCTTGTGCTTGTTCTTATGTGTTTTTCAACAAATTTTGGTGCTTGTAATTTATGAGTTTGACAGCTCAAAATTTGTAAGTTCTCTTGCTCTCACATTGGCCCCTCTCTTCTACCAGCAAAACACATTTACTGTAGTTATCATGGCAAATGCTGAGAGCTTGCAGTTGGAAGTCTGGGTTTTATTAGGTTATGTCCAAGACATGTGCCTAGCTAAGACTCAGTCAGACCATCACTACCACCATCTAGTACTATTTATCCTTTAACTCCTGACACTCCCATTCCTTAGTAGTTTGTGAAACTGTCAGCCTATTCTAAAGACTTTCATACAGCAGTTATTTCTGGTCATTTGATTGACAGAGGCACTATTTTTCTGAAGCTCCTTTGAAAGAATATGTACTGTGAAAACATTGCAATTCAAGCACTGCATTCAAATGAATCCTTTTTCAAATAATATGTATATGCACACTACTGTTCAAAGGTTTGGGACATGATTTTGTATGTGTTTTGTAAATATTACTGAAAGAAGCCTCTTATATTCACCATTTTGCTCAAAAAGTTAAAAAAGTAATATTGTAAAATATTGCAATTTAAATAATGTATTTAAAATTTTTAATATTTAAAAAAAATGTGATTGTGATTATTGTTTCAATGTTAACAGTTTAATTTCATTTAATTTCACGATACTTTCATGAATAGAAAGTTCATAAGAATAGCATTATGTGAATGGACTGAGTGGCTCGTGTGGAAGGCTAAAGCCAGCGATGTATGGTGTGATTGAGAAATAAGAAGTTGGAAGTGCGGAATGACTGAAGATATCAACTTTCCGTTTGCACTTTTGACTGTACTATTAAAATGCTTTTGGTGAGTAAATGACCAAGTGAAACCTAGAATGTTAAGTACCTGACATGTCTTGTAATTGCATTCCTCTTAAAGTCCAAAACACTGCTGTGTGTTTTTCCTTTCTCTATAGCTTAGATGTTTAATGCATATTTTTTTCAGTATTCAGTGTACAAACTAGTCTATGAAGCTACAAGCTTCTCATAACAAAGTAGTTACATCACTGTCAATCTGCCATTTCAAGTGTTAGCTAAACTAGAAAAATAGCTAACTACACTGAACCGTTTTAAGGAGATATCTTTTTAAATACACGTCAGATGATAAAATTAAATTTTGCAATCAGATCAATATTTATCACAAAACAAAACAATGGGAATTTCTAAAGGAATTTCAACATTTCTAAAGTCTGTTGTATTACAGTATGTGTCTGATTAGTATTGGTTTAATATGATACCCATATTTAATGTTCATTTGTTGATATACATGAAAATTGATCAGTGAGTTGATCACTGAGCAAGCTAGTCAAAGTTTTCAGGATCATCAGGAGATCACGGGTAGGTGAGCTTGACCAAACCCTGGTTAGCGTTAAACTCTGCAGGACAGCGGCCCTCCAGGACCGGGTTTGAGAAGTCCTGATCTAGATACTAGTTTTTCTTCACTGACTCTTGGCAGATGGTCTCTGGGCAGACGGGAAGCTGGTGCTAATTCTACCCCCTCTCGTGTCTATAACTAAAGACAATGGAAGGAAACAAGGCAGATGAAATTTGGTTCATAGAGCTCTCCTTTCTTATAAGAATGACTGCTAATATATGTCAATACACTGAATAGGGGCAACTAGTTGGCAGTCAGTGACCTTTAATTGACTGCATTGACCTCTTTGTTACTCTTAGAGATGGGAGATCCTTCAGCTGTTACTAGGATACATAGTTCTAATATGTGACCCTGGACCACAAAACCAGTCATAAGGGTCAATTTTTCGAAATTGAGATTTATACATCATCTGAAACTGAATAAATAAGCTTTCCATTGATGTATGGTTTGTTAGGATAGGACAATATTTGGCTGAGATACAACTATTTGAAAATCTGGAATCTGTTGGTGCAAAAAAATCAAAATACTGAGAAAAGTGAAAAAGTTTAAAGTTGTCCAAATGAAGTTCTTAGCAATGCATATTACTAATCAAAAATTAAGTTTTAATATATTTACAGTAAGAAATTTACAAAATATCTTCATGGAACTTGATCTTTCCTTAATATCCTAAAGATTTTTTGGCATAAAAGAAAAATAAATAATTTTGAACCATACAATGTATTTTTGGCTATTGCTGCAAATATACCCCAGCGACTTACGACTGGATAGTTATGTAATCGATCTAGGAGTATGTCATGATCTATAGTGTCGAACGCAGCACTAAGATCAAGTAAAACTAGCAATGAGATGCTGCCTTGGTCTGACGCAAGAAGCAAGTCTGAAAATTGACGCAAAAAGCAAGCTGAAATTCTTCATAGAGATCATTTTTTTGCAGGAAGGAGCACAATTGAGCAGACACAACTTTTTCTAAAATTTTAGACATAAAAGGAAGATTTAAAATTGGTCTGTATTTTGCCAGTTCACTAGGATGTAGTTGTGGTTTCTTAATAAGAGGCTTAATAACCGCCAGCTTGAATGGTTTTGGGATGTGACCGAAAGACAACAACGAGTTAATAATATTGAAAAGCGGTTCTTCTGCTACTGGTAACAACTCTTTTTAGTTCCACTCCATTCTTCTGCTGCCTCTGTTTGTTTGATTGCTTTCTGTTTATTTGCTTTTGAAATCCAAGGATGTACAGCTTTAAGTCAGTTGTCATGTATGCTCCAGTTGCTCTCTAAAGTGAACTTCTATTTAGGCTGATACATTGGATTCCAGATCTTCTGAAGAGTTGTGCAAATGACACAGGGAACAAGTACAATATACATTTTTTTTCTATTCATCTCAACGAACATTAGGAATTGTTACTGTTAGAGCTGCATGATTAAATGAAATAAAAGCAAAACAGCGTTTTATCAGTCGCTGAGATTTAATCAAATATACATCTGTGCTGTTTTTTTTTAATTTTTTATTACACATACGAGAGGCTTATTATCCAGAGGTGTTTGCATCATCTTTGGGGTGCTTTAACGTGCATTTGACAATGCAACCTGCGCCAACAGTCTTCCCATGCTTTTAATGAGAAGCACGAATCAACAAAAGAGTAGATTTAAGGGCTCCCTGCTTTTTAAAGTCAAAATAAATTTGTGTTGGTTTAATGCTTCAAAATGAAATAATTCAGTCATAAATATTACTATATTAGTATTGTAATTTTGCCGTTGAAATGTAAAACAAATTGAAATATAGATATAGATATAAATATAGATTGAAATATTACAAGAACACTTATTTTATTATTATTAGTAAGTAGTAGTAGTAGTAGTACAGTAGTAAGTTCAGAATTGTTCAGCCCTACCCCCACCAGAATAGAATGGCGTGGAATAGAATTTGGTAGATATACTCTGTATCAATTCTCAAACATCTCGTTTTCCTTTAAAACCCTCAGTTTTGTTAGACCAAGAAAGCTGTAGAAAGGATGGGTGCCATTTTCTGTTCAAATGTGTCTTTATTTTCTCCTGTTTTAGTTTAGAAACTGAGTCAGGGCAGATTTCTGTTTGTTTGTATTTGCTTTCAGATCAGGTTGGTTAGTTTTTTCCTCTCCCCTTTAAGTAGATGATGTTATGTTTGTAACGTTGGCCATTCCCTCTCCTGAAGTCTTGTTGTTGCTCCTCTAATTTTGTTTTCATTAGTTAATAAATATTATTTGACTTGGAAAAACTGACTGTTGTGGGACTGGGAGAAGAAAACTCCACAATCATTTATTACTCCTCAACTGTGGACTAGGGAGTAACAGTCTAGGCTTAAATCTCCAATGGGCTGCTTGTGCTTGTTCTTATGTGTTTTTCAACAAATTTTGGTGCTTGTAATTTATGAGTTTGACAGCTCAAAATTTGTAAGTTCTCTTGCTCTCACATTGGCCCCTCTCTTCTACCAGCAAAACACATTTACTGTAGTTATCATGGCAAATGCTGAGAGCTTGCAGTTGGAAGTCTGGGTTTTATTAGGTTATGTCCAAGACATGTGCCTAGCTAAGACTCAGTCAGACCATCACTACCACCATCTAGTACTATTTATCCTTTAACTCCTGACACTCCCATTCCTTAGTAGTTTGTGAAACTGTCAGCCTATTCTAAAGACTTTCATACAGCAGTTATTTCTGGTCATTTGATTGACAGAGGCACTATTTTTCTGAAGCTCCTTTGAAAGAATATGTACTGTGAAAACATTGCAATTCAAGCACTGCATTCAAATGAATCCTTTTTCAAATAATATGTATATGCACACTACTGTTCAAAGGTTTGGGACATGATTTTGTATGTGTTTTGTAAATATTACTGAAAGAAGCCTCTTATATTCACCATTTTGCTCAAAAAGTTAAAAAAGTAATATTGTAAAATATTGCAATTTAAATAATGTATTTAAAATTTTTAATATTTAAAAAAAATGTGATTGTGATTATTGTTTCAATGTTAACAGTTTAATTTCATTTAATTTCACGATACTTTCATGAATAGAAAGTTCATAAGAATAGCATTATGTGAATGGACTGAGTGGCTCGTGTGGAAGGCTAAAGCCAGCGATGTATGGTGTGATTGAGAAATAAGAAGTTGGAAGTGCGGAATGACTGAAGATATCAACTTTCCGTTTGCACTTTTGACTGTACTATTAAAATGCTTTTGGTGAGTAAATGACCAAGTGAAACCTAGAATGTTAAGTACCTGACATGTCTTGTAATTGCATTCCTCTTAAAGTCCAAAACACTGCTGTGTGTTTTTCCTTTCTCTATAGCTTAGATGTTTAATGCATATTTTTTTCAGTATTCAGTGTACAAACTAGTCTATGAAGCTACAAGCTTCTCATAACAAAGTAGTTACATCACTGTCAATCTGCCATTTCAAGTGTTAGCTAAACTAGAAAAATAGCTAACTACACTGAACCGTTTTAAGGAGATATCTTTTTAAATACACGTCAGATGATAAAGTTAAATTTTGCAATCAGATCAATATTTATCACAAAACAAAACAATGGGAATTTCTAAAGGAATTTCAACATTTCTAAAGTCTGTTGTATTACAGTATGTGTCTGATTAGTATTGGTTTAATATGATACCCATATTTAATGTTCATTTGTTGATATACATGAAAATTGATCAGTGAGTTGATCACTGAGCAAGCTAGTCAAAGTTTTCAGGATCATCAGGAGATCACGGGTAGGTGAGCTTGACCAAACCCTGGTTAGCGTTAAACTCTGCAGGACAGCGGCCCTCCAGGACCGGGTTTGAGAAGTCCTGATCTAGATACTAGTTTTTCTTCACTGACTCTTGGCAGATGGTCTCTGGGCAGACGGGAAGCTGGTGCTAATTCTACCCCCTCTCGTGTCTATAACTAAAGACAATGGAAGGAAACAAGGCAGATGAAATTTGGTTCATAGAGCTCTCCTTTCTTATAAGAATGACTGCTAATATATGTCAATACACTGAATAGGGGCAACTAGTTGGCAGTCAGTGACCTTTAATTGACTGCATTGACCTCTTTGTTACTCTTAGAGATGGGAGATCCTTCAGCTGTTACTAGGATACATAGTTCTAATATGTGACCCTGGACCACAAAACCAGTCATAAGGGTCAATTTTTCGAAATTGAGATTTATACATCATCTGAAACTGAATAAATAAGCTTTCCATTGATGTATGGTTTGTTAGGATAGGACAATATTTGGCTGAGATACAACTATTTGAAAATCTGGAATCTGTTGGTGCAAAAAAATCAAAATACTGAGAAAAGTGAAAAAGTTTAAAGTTGTCCAAATGAAGTTCTTAGCAATGCATATTACTAATCAAAAATTAAGTTTTAATATATTTACAGTAAGAAATTTACAAAATATCTTCATGGAACTTGATCTTTCCTTAATATCCTAAAGATTTTTTGGCATAAAAGAAAAATAAATAATTTTGAACCATACAATGTATTTTTGGCTATTGCTGCAAATATACCCCAGCGACTTACGACTGGTTTTGTGGTCCAGGGTCACATATTACCTTATGGTTGGTGATTCCCAACCAAAGTTTTATGTTTTATTTTAGACTTGATAAAATACCTTGGGCAGAGGTATCCAAATATAGCATGTTATGCTACTGCATTTACTTTGGTTATAATGTAATGTAATATAATATAATAAAAAATTACTCGCTGTAATATAAACTCAGCAAAAGAGGAAATGTCCCCTTTTTAGAATGTTGTAGTTAAAGACAAAGCTTTAAATAAAAGCTTGAGTACAAGCTATGAAAACTCAAAATAAATCAAATAAATTAATACAAAATGTATTTGATAATCCAAAGTGACTCTTCGTATAATATCAAACTTTCCTACTTTTCTGTTTTGGTGTCGATAAAGCGGTATTTAAGCTTTGCTGTGGGGTTACCAGAGAACTGCTGCTCTAGTTGTTAAATGTTAAGCTGTGTTTAGGCCCTTGGTGAAATAGGAACTTTAAGACTTACAATAAATGGGACGTGTAAAGCATAGCGACATCTCTGCAAGTCACCACCCAAAGTGGTTAATTTCATATGATAAACCAGAAAAAAGGTTTCAGAAAGCTGCAGTAATTACTCAACACAAGCTGAATGTTATGATCTATTATATCCATTAAATGGTCATTCCTTATAGCAAATATCATAGCTCTCTAGAGTAGCTCTTTGGCTTTAACCTGTAATAGTGGGATTACTGTCACTTCATCATTCTTAACTCAAGCATTGCCTCCTCAGAGTGCTGCTGCCAAGACAAGGGTCAGTGACGTCACGTTGTAATGGGAGGACTGAAATTTATAGCTGAATGAATTGCTGCTGTGGCATTATTCCGACACGCCACACTTCCTTCAGCACCACCCAACTGCAGATCTCCACTGCCTGACGCCCCTTTTCCCCAGGCCATGGAGTTCTTCTGTTGTTTTCCACGGTGTTAAACATTCAGACCTGACCGGACTAATGAGCATGTTCATCAGGAGTGCTGTTTTTCATCAAATCTGTGTTTGGGGCAAACAGTTGGTTTCATTGCTCTTTCACAGAGCTGTAGTGGCATTAGTTCACATTATCTGCATCAGACTGAGATATACTTGTGCAAGCTCATCATTGCATGCCTCACTGTCATCAAGTCTTCAAGTTACCATAGCTACAAACACACTGCAACCAAATACAGTTGTCACTATATGAGTCCTGAGTTCTATTGTGTCCACGCAGTTTGCTGTGCTGTAGTTCATGAGTGACAGTTGCATTCTAACCCAACTCACTTTTCAACCATGATTTTACTTTAAATTTGCAAACTCTTATGCAGTACTAATAACAAGTGGCAGATGGAATGAGATAAATTCTATTTAAAATAAATCTTAGTAAAACAGTTTTTTTCTCCAAATGTACGTATGATCAAACCACCGTCATACCAAACTCTTTTTACTGTACTCCACTGTTTTTATTGTAAATAGACAATGTATATTATTCAGAGATATGTCTTGTAATAGTCTTAAATATCTTGCAAGTTTTTATTAATTTTATGGCTTTTATTATTCACTTTGTTCTTGACTTTGTTCATTTTGTTCTTGACTTTGTCAGCCTGGCTACTGACATGGTATTTAAAAAACAAATCTCTCTCTCTATATAATAACTTTAAATCGACATTATAGCTCGTCCAAAGTTCCAGTAAATTTGTTGTTCAAAAAATTGGCGGACATGCCAGTTTCTGGTAGCTAGTATTTCTGTCATCAAAAATAACTAATTCCAGATAGCTTAATCTATGTATATAGGGGTATAGAAATATTGACTATCACTGATAAATTATAAATTATAATAATAAAGTATATTTATAAAGTATCACTGATTAAATATGGACTTTCACCATTATAATAATAACAACAACATCTATATATAACATTTATTGGTTACATTCCATATTTTATTTTACACTTATTACCTCTGCGTTATAATACCTAAAGTTAATCTTTAAAACCACTAGTTTAATAACACTTATCTTTAGCAAATCTCAAAAGGAATATCATTTTTTTTGTGCAGGTCACATTATGTGATGTCTAAATGAAATTTGTATATCTTAAAAACCAAATAATATAGAATTTTAACATTTATTAGGTAAATGATTCCCATAAATGGGGCTCCCACATTTGAAATGCAGTTGTCACTTTTGAATCTTTGCAGTGTGTTCATGGCTCATGAGATGTGGTCTAATTCCAGTTCGTCATCAGATCGCGAGTGTTTGACAGTGACTGATTGTGTCCTTACAGCAAGTGAATCAAAAAAGATTTCAAGGCATGTAATACCTTGTCATATGGATCTCATTATTTGGCTACTTAGGTGTCACTGCTGTCTGAAATCCTTGGAGAGCTTTGTAACTTGCCTTGATTTTCCAAAGTGATGACATCTGGAACTTTTGATAAATGGTGACTAAAATGAGAATAAGATTAATTTTGCCGGTTAAGTGAATCATTACAAAATCAGCACTTTTAGCTCTAGTGGCATGTCGTCTGTCTCATACAGTGGCACTCTTAGTGTGAAAGTCTTTTTTGCTTTGCTGTGCATGTTCTGTTTTATTGTTGTAGCATGTGCGGCCAAACGGTGTAATTCTTGGCTGAGGTTAGATATTGTGCTTTCAAAGCTGGAACCGCAACAGTGACATTTACAGAGATTAATCTAATTGGACTGGATATGATGAGCAGAATTAAAATAAAGGTCAGCGTGGTGCATTGACAAAACAGTGGGATTTACAGTCAAGTGGCTTCTCTTCTTTGTCAAAACTGAAGCTTTGTCATCAAAATGACATAACTAAAAGCTTACTCGAGACAAAGGTAATGTTTACATAATTTGCATAATTCAGACTGTTACATAAATTGTTTGCCATGCTTTGATGTAAGGTAAAGACAATAACAATTTTAAACAACAGTATGAACAATACAACTGAAATCTCATGAATTTTTCTGACCATGTTTTAACTGTAGGGTTATGTTTGAAACCAAATTAAGATACTGTTGTGTGCAAAAATGTATGAGATCTCTAGTAAAATCCTTATTTTAAATTAAAAAGTACATTTTAAAAATATTACAAATTATTGTAGTTGCATTTTTATGTATATTGTATGTATTATGTTATGCAATCAAGCATAACAGACATGATCCAAAGGCCATCTTGTGATTGAGTTGGATAATTAAATTATGCAGAATATATATATATATATATTTTTGTTGTTCCTTTTCTTTTAAACTTTTATTACCAGGAGTAGATGCTGAAAAATGGCCTCAGACTTTTGGACCTCACTGTATGTAACTGTTTAGAGCAATTGTTCATGTAGGCAGTGCAAAAAAAAAATTTTCTAGACATTTTAAACTAAACCCACGTGTGTCCCATCATGAGGCTTCAAGTGTTTTTAGAGGCCAGGTTAGTCATTGCTGCTGTGATTCATCCTCTTCACAATGCATCACATGCGCTAACCCTCCTGATGCATAATAAGACCAAGGCTGCACAGCAGCATTAATTCATTCTCAAATGGACTTGAACACCCACTGAGGGAAATTTTCACAGGTTCAGTGCCAAAACAGTATATTTTTTGTATGTTTTATTTTGGAGAAATAACTTATTTTTTTTTCACTTGTTTGCTGTTCAGATCTGTTTAAATATGTACATCATTTAACAATATTTTGAACTCTGTTTTCTGAAAGATTGGTTGTCTGGACTCCAAGATGGGATGCCATTCAAAAACAGCCTGGGACCTATTGGGGATAGTGGGGTAAACTGCGTTCACCCCTTTATCCAGCAGACTTTAAAGAGGTTGCATTTTTTTATTTTTCAATTGAAGACAGTTGACCCTATTCCCTCCCGGCATTCACTATTTTCGATCTGGCTGCTATCCTACACATAGCCTTGGAAATTCAACTGGCCAAAACAGTGATTTCCAGCAACAATTCTGGGAAACGTTTTAGTTGTTAGTTGCTAGGTAGCAACTGTTCTGGGAAAATTGTTCTTACTCACAAGGGGACTTGTTTGAGTTTTAATGGTCTTGTTCCATTTATGATTTTTGGAAAGAATTCAGACAGACATGCATACATTCCCACTACAGAGACAATGAATGAGATGATGATGATCAGGGAACCACAGCAATATTAGAAGAAACAACGTTGTAAAGAAATTATTTTCTCAAGGGAGCATGAGGTTTACTAAATTTGTTTAAATTACTTCCCTCTGGGATGAATGTTTAGACAGTGGTGCGCTTTGCTCCTTGCTCATTGCTCAACTCTGGAGAATTTGATGATACTGTCACGCATAATTCATCCTCAAAACCCTTTTAGTTAAACCTCATTATAAATGTTTGCATTCTGCTTACCAGATATAGTTTATCAAAATATGACCAGGCAATGAGTCCCATTGGATTTGCTTTATTTGAACTTGCTTGTTGCAAGAATATCTTGCTATATGCTAAATAAATAAATGTTTGTAAAATAAATAAATATTTTTTTTTAGTAAATAAACTACATCTTTATATCTTCAGTTTGCTTTGAGATGATTTCTGAAAACCTCAATCATCACAAGTGAGTAGAAAAGATCCTTGCTGGTGAATTTTACACAATCACAGGAAACCTTCAATGCATTTTCCTTTAGATTGAACTGGACAGACGTTTCCTCTTTTTTTGGCTCTCCTTAGTATGAAAGCATCTTAAGACATTTGAAAACAAATGATCCCTCCATACAATACCATGGCAAATACTTTCACAATGTCTGTACCGTTTCATTAGTAGGGCTTGCCAATGTGTGTTAGGTTTGTTTTGTCTTTACCAAAAATGTGCATATGCAAGTCCCAGGGTATGATCAATTAAGGATGTACTCATATTAGGCGAACTGAAGCACGTTTTTTTGACTAGTGTGATGGCTTACTTGAAGGTCCACTTGAAGAGGTGACTTGGGCACAGTGTGATCATTAACCATGCCGGAGCAAGGAACAGCTACTACTTTTGTTTGCACTAGTGTCATCTTTAACAAACATCTTCTGTTACTACAGTATACCTTTATTAAATTTTTTGAGTATATTCATATAACGGTTCTGGTTCTCACATTATTGGTGTACAATCGCGTTCAGAGCCTCAGAGTCAGTACAAGGCAACTTGGCCAAATGTAAGTACACCCTAAGTGGAATGGGTTGGCATTAAGTTCATTAGGCACCACTGAAATAACAATCCTTCTATTCAAGGAAGTGAGACGTCCAACACAATGCATTAAGGTTGGCAACATGTCACTCAAAAAATTAAATCATCTGTCGATACTTTTTGTGCATTACATTTAACAGTATCTCAGCAGATGCTTGCTTACCAAGAAAATGGTAGTGCACGATAGTATTTTTTCCCATTTATTTTCTACATAGATATATAAAAGCCATAAACAAATCAACCAAACATTAATTTGAAGCAAATGAGTATTTGAAAATCTCAGGTACAAAACTGTATATTTAATTATTTTTATGGGGGAATAAAATATTCTTTCTATGAAGCATTGAGAATGATGTAATTGTATCAGAAACTGAAGCACAATAACTAATGACTATCATAAGTATAATGTGCGAAATATCTAACCTTTTATTGTAAAATATTTGATATGATTTTTTTCTAAAGTTTTATAAGTAGTACATTTCTTCAATTCAGTTGCTCTTTGCTCACAGGGGTCACAAACTGCCTTTTTTATTATTCTGTACTGTTCTCTGAGGTCCCCTTGTAATGTAATCCAGATTTTTACATCAAAAAACAATTTAGAAGCAATAGGCTATTTTCTGTCTTGTTTTTGACTCCTCTCATTGGAACGCTCTGTTTGAATAGGCGTGGCGGATTGTAGACTCAGAAGTAAACGCCCACTGCTATGATTGGCTAATAGTTGTGTATGTTTGACAGCCTACATCCTTCATAGATGGACGCTGCTGTGATTTAGGTTAAGAATGCATAAATACTCAGTACATATCAAACCATCTGTAATAACAGACAAAGCAATAGTAACCACGAAATAAAAACAGTTACTCACTCTTGTGTGGTGTGGCATTACTGTCAGATCCAATATAGTCGGCACAGTGTTGTCTTTTAGTTTCAATCTTTCTGAAAATCCCGTGTTGAATTGTGCCTTGTTTGTAAACAAATCCGTGGTAAAAATGAAGTGAACAAAGGACCAAGTTCTTACTGACGTGGTCTGGATCTTCATTAAAAATAAAGTTCATCGACTCTTTCCCAATGTTGGGGTCAGAGGAAAGGCAATGCAAACACTGTGTTGTTCCGCAACTTGCACTGAACAGCGTCTTGTTGTCTTTGGAGCCAACTTTATCATTTGATTTCTGCGTAGACCTGCATTTGCCTCGTTATTTACATTACGTGCATGAATAGGTGGGTGGGGCTAAACAGGCAGCGACGTAGAATCGATGGGTGGGGCTAAAGAGGCATTGAAAGCATAAAAAATTCCCGTTTCCACCATGATGGCAATAATTAAGTTCCAATCAACAGGAGATGTTACAAATCTCCCTGGAAGAGGACGCGTGTCTATATTGTCTTAATGCACAGCGAAAAGGTTAGTTTGAGCTGGAGAATTGCAGAAATTAATTGAGTCTTGGGGTCAAAAAAGCCTCTAATCTAAAAGCTCTCAAGGTTTTAAATGAAGGTTGCAAAACATAGTGAATAAAAAGGGGCCAATAATTGTGACCAGTGTGTACTGGACAAAAATTATTTCATTATGACATTTCCCCCCAATTTCAATTGTTTTACTTCAATGAAAGGTTAGATTTTGTGCATTTAAAAAAAAAAAAAAGAAAAATCAAAAGGATTAACAATGCATATTTATTTTCACAGCCTTGTTTCCTTATATTTACCAGGGGTGTCAATAATTCTGACCTTGACTGTCTACAGAAAAGAGGTCGTTTTGAAGTCAAATCTGAAGTAGACCAAAGCACTAACAAATGCAAATGTGGTACTGCTGAGCCCAAACTGGGAATTCAGGGACTGTGGGTCACTTTGGGCCACTCTAGGCCTCTTTTCAGTTTTAAAAATAAAATTTAGAAATTGTTTTGAGTCCTCCTGGGCACAGGTTTTCCCAGCCTTGACCCTACTAGAGGCCCAGCTGATACTATCATTACGAGAATTATAGATCAGGTCACAAGTCATTAAAAATAAGTGGATTCAAGGATTCGTGTACTAATCTAGAGCACATTTTAGTTTTCTATTTCATTCACAATGTAAGAGGAGAGAGAGCAAGAGAGCGAGAGAGCACTCAAATGTGCTTGACAGCTCTCAGTTATGCAAGGATCCCCACAGGCATCCCATTTCTCGCCTCAGCATCCAGACACTGATGTGCATTAGGGTCTGAGCAACTAGAGACTACGGCTTAGTTCAGACAAGCAGCAAAAAAATCTGATTGCTTTGGCTGATCCGACTCACATCCATTTAGCTGTTCCTAGTCTAGTGATTTGTGAATAAGTTGTTTTCTGAACCAGTTCTTCTGAATGATTCACATGAGATGATTCGCAAAGCATTTGAAAATCACTCCACTTTAGAAATTTGGATACAAAACATAATATTATCATGGTAACCATATTTTCCACCGAAGTCAGTCCAGTTATTGTTGTATTAAAACTGTGGTGGAGTAAGCTACACTGTATTATATATATATTTTTTATTTACTTATTTTTGGTGGAAATTAATGGTTATGGAAATTTTTTACAAGGAGGCTGACTAGGAGGATCTATTGGAGGGACTATGGTGACACTTTTGAATGATAATTCACATGAATCTGGGGTATGTTTATTTTGAACCTTCTCTTTTGAATGATTCACATGAACTGATTCACAAAGTGTGCGGGTAGGTCTCGCATACTGTGTGTGTGTGTGTGTGTATGTGTATGTGTGTATGTATGTATATATATATATATATATATATATATATATATATATATATATACATACACTGTATTTTGATACGTTTGGAAACATCACATCACAGTTTGTAAGTATTATAATCTAATCAAAAAACTGATTATCAGCTATATATATTAAAAATATATGTAAAATGTCGAGCTGAGGCTACTGAGACACTTTTTAATAATTCAAATGAATCTGGGATTTGTTGTTTCTGGTTTTACTAGTTCATTGATTCATTATAAAGAATCGATTAGTTAATCTTTCCAATGTCAGTCCGAGTATAATTCTTTTCTCTTATTTGAGGATTTGCATAACATTATAGTGCAGTAGTATCCCCATTATCCTTTTTTTTCTTCTCTCGCATGCGTAAATCACATAGTGATCAACATAGCATATAAATGTGTAAATTGTGCAGTAATGCTTTTGCTGTTTATGTTGTCTGAAGGATGATGAGAAGAGATAACGTTTCAGTTTTCAATCCTCTCAATGGCAGCTTCTCTCATGTCTCTTGCTGTCACTTATTTAATTACTATGGCAACCAGTGTTGATAAATGGGATATTTACCACACTATCTGAAGAAATGCATTCGATTTTATCACTAGCATAATGACAGTGTGGGCAATCAGTCCTAAAGATCTGATTTGATCAGATTTACATGCATTATGAACAAGCAATAACAGATTATTTCAAGGTGCTTATGAATAGACTGTCTGTGCTAGTAATGTCCATTTTAATGGATTTGAATGCAGGAAGCATTAGCATGAATTCCTCTCAGTGGGTAGTTGACAGGTTTATTTTAGAGTCAGTGAGGACACATTAATGTAGCTCATGCTGCTCTCAAGGACCTTACAGAAGACTGTTCTTCCTGTGTCTGATTCCCATCAGCCTTTTAAATGCATGAGGGCATACTAATGCACCTCCTGCACAAAGGCTTCAGCAGCCACACTGAATCACACATATGAGAGAAGCTCTGGTTACATGTCCCGGCTTTATCCAGGGATTCTCACTTCCCGTTAGAGAGTGTCAGAAACGATACACCTGTCTCCATGCGGGGTCTAACCCCAGCAATCGTCACCAGGCTTGCTGGCTGACGTATGTTGGCACCAGTGATGGAACAACTATCCATGTAAATCTGACAGCTGAATGACCCCATTTCTGCATTACCATTAATGTACAGGTGCATCTCAATAAATTAGAATGTCATGGAAAAGTTCATTTATTTCAGTAATTCTACTCAAATTGGGAAACTCGTGTATTAAATAAATGCAGTGAATAAAGACTGAAGTAGTTTAAGTCTTTGGTTCTTTTAATTGTGATGATTTTGGCTCACATTTAACAAAAAAACACCAATTCACTGTCTCAACAAATTAGAATACTTTATAAGACCAATAACATTTTTTTGTGGGTTTTTGTTAAATGTGAGCCAAAATCATCACAATTAAAAGAATCAAAGTCTTAAATTACTTCAGTCTGTGTGCATTGAATTAATTTAATACATGAGTTTCACAATTTGAGTTGAATTACTGAAATAAATGAACTTTTCCACGACATTCTAATTTATTGAGATGCACCTGTATAACTGTGTTTGGTCTCAATTACTATTTTTGATAATCGCTATTTTGCTAAATATAATTTTTGTGAGATTTATGCACATTACATTTACATTTAGTTATTTAGCAGACACTTTTATTCAAAGCAACTATATACTGTATACAGTAATGTGAAAAAGTTAGGACACCTTAATGAATTCCATGGTTTTCCTTATCAGGACATCATAAAAAAAATAACTGCTTCTTTCCAGGTCTTAAAATTTAGAAAATAAAACAACAACACATGACAAACAAAAATAAAACATGACAAACAAAAATAAAACCAAAATGGAAAAGCCATGGGTGACACCCTTACGGTTAACATAAGAATTAAGAAGGTAAGTCACTGCTAATCAAATGCCTTTGATTAACTGATCATCAGCAAGTGTGAGCACCTCTATAAAAGCAGATATTTTGGCAGTTTGCTGGTCTGAAGCCTTCAGGTGTGTGTTAACACAATGCCAAGGAGGTAAGGAATCAGCAATAATCTTAAGAGAAGCAATCGTTGCTGCCATCAATCTGGGAAGAGTTCTACAGCCATTTCCCAACAATTTGAAGTCCATAATTTTACAGTGAGGACGTTTATTCACAAGTGGAAGACATTCAAAACAGACACCAATCCTCCCAGGAGTGGACATCCCAGCAGATTCACCCCAAGATCAGACCATGTAACGCTCAGAGAAATGGCAGACAACCCAAGAACTTCACCGCAGGCTCATTCATGACAGTACAGTTAGAAAAATATGGGACAAGTATGACATGTTCGGAAGGCTTGCCAGAAGCTTCTTCTATCTAAAAAAGCATGTCAGCACAGTTTAGGTTTGCAAAGTTGCATCTGAACCAACCATAAGTCTTCTAGAACAATGACCTTTGAACAGATGAGACAAAAGTGGAGATGTTTGGCCATAATGCACAGCGCCACTTTTGGTGAAAACCTAACAAGCATATCAGCACAAACGCCTCCTAACAAGTCACACATGCTGGTGGAGGGCTGATGATTTTGGGCTTGTTTTGTAGCCACAGGACCTGGGCACTTCACAGTCATTGAGACGACCATGAACTCCTCTGTATACCAAAGTATTCTAGAGTCAAATGAGAGGACATCCGTCCAACAGCTAAATATTGGCCAAGATTGGGTGATGCAACAGGACAATAATCCCAAGCACACCAGCAAATTTACAACAGAACGGCTGAAAAGAAAAGAATCAAGGTGCTGCAATTGCCCAGTCATAGTCCAGACCTCATCCTGACTGAAATCATGTTGTGATATGTGTATAAACAAATGCCCACAAACCTCAATAAACTGGAGCAACGTTGTAAAGAAGAGTGGGACAAAATTCTTCCAGAATGAATGACTGATAAAGTCATACAGAAAATGATTACTTCAAGTTATTGCTGCTAAAAGTGGATCTACAGGCAACTGAATCATAGGGTGTCCTAACTTTGTCACACATGGCTTTTCCATCTTGGCTTTATTTATGTTAAATGAATAATGACACTGTGTGATAAGTCATGTGATATTATTCGTCTGAGGCTTTATTTCCAAATTTTAAGACTTTCCATGGACCAGATAATTTTTTATTAGATCCTGATACAGAAAACAAGAATTTTCTATATTTCTGCATACATATGACCCAAAACATAATTAGATTTTCACACAAATCCTGAAAGTAGACAGAGAATCCAATCAAACAAAGGAGACAAAAATATATACTTTGTCATTTATTTATTGAGAAAAAATGATCCAGTGTTTAATATTTGTGAGTGGCAAAAGTATCTTCAAAAGTAATACAAAAAGTATTTTTGTTTGTGAAAATCTTTGCTTTCAGTATCTGGTGATGACCCCCTTTTGCAGCAATAACTGCAAGTAACCTTTCTTGTAACTGCTGATCAGTCCTGCACAACGGCTTGTTGGAATTTTAGCCCATTCCTCAGTACAGAACAACTTCAGCTCTGTGATGTTGGTGGGTTTCCTCCTATGAACTGCTTGCTTCAGGTCCTTCCACAAAATTTAAATCGGATTAAGGTCCGGAATCTGACTCAGTCATTCCAAAACATTAACTTTGTTCTTCTTTAACCATTCTTTGGTAGAACGACTTGTGTGCTTGGGGTTGTTGTCTTGCTGCATGACACAATCTTTTCAGATTCAGTTCTCGGACAGATGTCCTGACATTTTCCTTCAGAATTTGCTGGTATAATTCAGAATTCATTGTTCCATCAATGATGGCAAGCCGTCCTGAACCAGATGCAGCAAAACAGGCCCAAACCATGATACTACCACCACCATGTTTCACAGATGAGATAAGGTTCTTATGCTGGAATGCAGTGTGTTCTTTCTCCAAACATAACACTGCTCATTTAAACCAAAATGTTCTATTTTGGTCTCATCCATCCACAAGACATTTCTCCAGTATTCCTCTGGCTTGTCCACATGATCTTTAGCAAACTGCAGATGGGCAGCAATGTTCTTTTTGGAGAGCAGTGGCTTTCTTCTTGCGACTGCCATGGACACCGTGGTTGTTCAGTGTTCTCCTGATGATGGGCTCATAAACATTAACATTAGCCACTGTGAGAAAGGCCTTTAGTTGCTTAGAAGTTAGCCTGCAGTCTATTGAAACCTACTGGACTTTTACACGTCTTGCTTTTAGAGTGTTCTTTGTTGGTCAATCACTCCTGGGGAGGGTAACAGTGGTCTTGAATTTCCTCCATTTGTACACAATCTGTCTGACTGTGGATTGTTGGAGTCCAAACTCTTTTGAGATGGCTTTGAAACCTTTTCTAGCCTGATGAACAACACCAACTCTTATTTTTTTTGAGGCCCTCAGAGATCTAATTTGTTTGTGCCATGATACACTTCCACAAACATGACCAAACTTCGATAGATCCCTGTTCTTTAAATAAAACAGGGCACACACTGACACCTGATAGTCATCTCACTGATTAAAAACACCTCTGAACAGATGGACTTCAAATTAACAGCTAATCCTAGAGATTCACATACTTTTGCCGCTCACAGATATGTAATATTGGATAATTTTCCTGAATAAATAAATGACAAAGTATATATTTTCATCTCATTTGTTTGATTGGGTTCTATTTGTCAACTTTCAGGACTTGCATGAAAATCTGATGATTTTTTGGGGTTATACTTATGCAGAAATATTATTGTGGCCAGCCTAAGGCACACCTGTGCAATAATCATGCTGTCTAATCAGCATCTTGATATGCCACACCTGTGAGGTGGATGAATTATCTCGGCAAAGGAGAAGTGCTCACTAACACAGATTTAGACAGATTTGTGAACAATATTTGAGAGAAATAGGCCTTTTGTGTACATAGAAAAAGTCTTATATCTTTGAGTTCAGCTCATGAAAAATGGGGGTAAAAACAAAAGTGTTGTGTTTATAATTTTGTTCAGTGTATATATACATAAAATAGTATTTTCCTATGCTGTGTTGTATTTATTTATTTATTTGTTTGTTTGTTTATTATATGTACTATTTATTAATCCTAAGGTCGTTTGTTTGTTTTTATCCGAAATGTTTTTTTTATTAATCCTACATGTATTTATTAATTCTAAATTGATATTTATTTATTTATTTATTATAAAATTATTGATCCTAAATGTTTTTTATCCTAATTTATTTATTCTACATTTAGTTATTCAAAATATTGTTTGTTTGTTTGTTTGTTTATTTATTCTAAATCTGTTTATTCTATCTTATTTTACATTTATTCTCAATTGATGAATTTATTCCAAATGTATTTATCTATATTTATATTATTAATTTATTCTGTTTTTCATAAGTATCAAACACATTAGCATGGCACAATTAGTTTTGCTGACCACGTGCAATGGTTTTCGGTTGAACCTGGATTTGCGATGCAATGGATCTGCAATATAGCTAACATTCTGGCTGAGTTTAATTTGGCTCCCGCTGCGCCCAGACAACTACGACAGGATGTTCCCAGAGGCATGGCATGCTCACTGGGCTCTTTCCCTCACAGCTGTGGCCTATACACCCCAGGCTCTCAAATAACAGCACCTGTCCTTGTTGTGTCCGTTATGGACTCTCCTGGGAAGTGCGAGAGAGAGGCACGATTTC
The DNA here is from genome assembly GCF_001515645.1 of Sinocyclocheilus grahami. Lineage (NCBI taxonomy): Eukaryota > Metazoa > Chordata > Actinopteri > Cypriniformes > Cyprinidae > Sinocyclocheilus > Sinocyclocheilus grahami. The sequence goes on from NW_015505499.1 coordinate 944,871, forward strand.
TCTGAATGCACAGGCCAAACATCTGACAACAGCATGAACTCCGTGTTTATTACTTTCGGACTAAACTGAGGGTGCAAACACAGGGGGGACAGTTGTGGATTAATAACACCTCAAGCTCGGTTGCTGTGGGACCCAGCTTCAGTCACTTTGAAAATGGCTGAGGTTTAATTACGTGCACTGTCCATGTATGACGCATTTTCACGTCTCTTGACGTCAACTGTGAAATTACAGAGCAGCACCTCTTATATTTCATCCGTTCATTCGGACAAATAGGATCATTTGTGGTGGTTCAGAAAATGGGACACTCCAGACTATCATTCTAGTACTCGTGCTGCATTTAGTACTCTCTTGCAGTAATGTGTACACTGTATTGCTTTCCAAACATTTATGGGAATCTCTGCATAATCTCACTTCTGCATTCCCTGACTCAAGCTCCCTTGTTGTACCATGTGAAAATGGTTAAAACCGAGCAGATCACCCAACAGGCATTGCAAAGATAAAAACTAATTGACATCACATATCCTCCTGGGAGCCCTTCACTGTTTTCCTCTGTAGGGGACATCTGTCTTTTTTCAGAATTTCTTAAAGTGTTTGCCGTAATAACAACTTGGTTTTTGAAAATGGTTGAGTTCTCAGGAAAGGAGTCATATGATGCGATTTCAGTTTTTCCTTTCTCTTTGGAGTGTTACAAGCTCTTGGTGCATAAAGAAGATCTGTAAAGTTGCAAAGAATAAAGTCTCAAATCCAAAGAGATATTCTTTATAAAAGTTAAGAGTCAGCCACGCCTACCTAAAATGGCTCATTCTAACATGCCCCCACATGTCTACATCACTATGTGGGAAGATTTGCATAACGCCACCCAAATGTTCACGCAAAGAAAGACGGTGTAACTTTTATTCTCGCTGTAGTATTGTTGTTGCCACCGCCATGTCGTGAAGGCACTGTGTGATTCGTTGTGAAAGCGAAACTACTTTGTTTGGTCTTCCAAAAGTGGACGATATCTGCTTTGTCATGCCTGGAGCTGATCCGTGCTGGTTGCTGAGGAAATACTACAACTTTGCGCTGTGGATCGCCGGATCGGCTTTCACTGTGGACAAAGCCCGGCCCAGCCCGGGGTTGTCACATGTGGTTGCTGCAAGCCCGCCGGACACTCTTTCGTCGAATCCGCCGCCTCTGCTCACTCTAGCCCTCCGGCCGTTCCTCACTTTATCCCCCGGCCTCTGCTCACTCTAAGCTGCCGTGTGTGAAGCTGTGTTTCATTGTGAAAGCGAAACTACTTTGTTTGGCCTTCCAAAAATGGACACGACTAGAAATCAGTTGTTAAGTTGTATTTACAACACTGTTCACAACCCTGTTCCAGAACACTTCAACCCAAATATTCAGATGTGTGCAGCACATTTTATGGAGGACTGTTTACAGATCCTAGTAGAGTAGACTACAATGCCGGCTGTTCTGACTCAAAGACTGTAGGTACGTTTTTTTATATTTAAAGAGTTTCTATATTTTATATATTTAAAGCAAGTTTTTTGGGCAGTGTAGAGTAGGGCTTGCTGTTTGTCATTTCTCCGATCACAAATGCAGACATGGTTTTATGTTTACGCGGCGCGATGCTGCGCAACGCGTAAAAAGACCGTACAAGTCATTATAATCCATAATTATGT
>NW_015505499.1:949066-952436 GCF_001515645.1 Sinocyclocheilus grahami
AGCCCGTCTCGGATCCCTCCGCTAAATCCACCCGCAATCCCCACGACAACAGTCTGCACTGTGCCTCGGCAACAGCAGGACCGCTGTCAGAGGGCTCGCGAGCCTGGCTGCTCTCATCAAACGCAGCCAGGCGAGAGCGGAGTGTGCACAGCGAGAGCTCGCTGTGATGACAGTCAGCTGCTCGAAAGCTGACCGTGCATGCTTCGCTCCTAAACAAACGACACACAAATCGTGTATATTCCCTGCCGCCAGATATCGTGGGCAAGGAGAAACACAGCGTTTGTAATGCCGTTCGCTCGCCATAGACTTTCTCATTGTTTTATATATATGAGTGCTTGTGCGGACAGACAACAGTAAATAGACAGACACATACACAGAGCACTACTGAAGAGCAGAAGCTGGGTGGCGCCCGGCTGGATGTGCTTTTATGCCTTCTGGTGCTTACGTCACCCTGCTCGTGACGTCTCGCTGCTCCATTGGACGAATTTGACACGTGCTTCAGAACGCGGTCACGCAGGGGTGTTCCCAAAGCGAATCTCGACGCAGCTCGAGTTTCCGAAGGGGAACTATCGTTATAATCACTGAAGCTGTATACACTGTGAAATGAATCTCTTACTTACATTGTACGTACATCTGCGTTTTGTTGTTTATGATGAGAGAATTTGCAAGAGTCCGGAATTCAGTCAGCGAACGCGTGCGTTCTCAACAAAGCTGATCTGTTTAAACGATGACTCATCAGAATGCCTCTGACTGGCCATTGCATTCCTAAGCTCAACAGAATTGTGTGTGATTGGTTCAAATGCACAACACTGTAAAAACGCCTAAAATGAAATATGGTGCAACATGAGCAGATCTTAATTTAATGCCGCAATCGACACTGTCTATTCATATTCCCTTTGTTAGCAACAGACGTAATAGATTTATTTCAAATTTATTTGTGCAGGGGCATTTTTGTCCAATTTAGTGCCATTTTTGGCCCAAGTCCCCTTGGCCAGGGAGCCTTCCCCAGCCTTACACACGCTCCGCCTATGCTTTCCACCTTATTTTTCCCATAAGAGCGGGTGCGTACATTTTTATAATTTATTTGCGAGGCTTCCGGTCTAATCAGCTTCCAGCTATTTTTAGCTGTACAGAGCTTGTTTTGCTGTTTGATATTGGAAACTGGTGTTTCTTACCATGTTATTTAAAGTATTATCTTAATTATGAACACACTGGTTTGTAGTGCAAACAGTTTTACCATTTACTGCACTTCGATTATTCTCGTAATTTCCCTAAAGTGGCTAATGAACCGGAAGTCTCACACATCACCAGAAAACAGCTTACTTCCGTATTGAAAAATAAGGTGGATAATTCAACTGTACAATGAGTTATGTGAACAATGCCAGAATATTTATCAGATTGTCTTTCTTCAAATTCCTTCCTTCAAGACATTTTTGATACTCTACAATTTGTGGGCAAAATCTGTTGTGTTCAGACAACTCTTTTGAGGCATGTTATGTTTTTGTAACTTCTGATGTAATATTTAAATATAACCAGAAAAGACTTTACGCAGAGAGCACTGAAACTGTTTAGCAGGCTTCAATGGTTTGTTTGAATGCACCCCAGAAGAGGTCGGTTTTGGCTGGTGCAGGCTGCTTTGCTGTTGGAAGATCTCTCCTGGGTAAGTGCACTGTACGGTAATCTCGCTCTGATGGCAGGGAAATGCTGTCTTTGAACAAAGAGCCTCTGCAGCAGAGAAAAACCTCCCTTATGGTTGAGATGTGATTAAAGTTTCTCTCTCAGATCTCTGTGTGTCTGTCGAGGGGAAATGCGTTTGCTCAAAGAGAGAACCGGGGAGTCTCTTGGATTTGATGGGTGGGTAGGTGGGAGGATTGGGGAGCTAATAGTGAAAAGAACAGAGTAACTTACAAAAAAAAATTCCCATCGGGCTCATGACAGCTACTGTAAGTGACTGTAACCAAAAATACTGATGGTACACACAACATGCGAAATGATGACTTTATGGGAAAATAGTCATATTTTTGTATATTAATGCTGACATTTACTTGCAGTGCAGGAAGACAAATTCAAAGAGTAAGAGATAAAAATGCAATCTTTCAATTGCTGAATATGTTTGTGCACAAACAGACTCACAAGGCTTTTCTCCCATCTCTCTTGGCTTTCTCTCAAGACTGGTCTGGCTGTGGTTTGATGAGGTGTAATAGAACTCATTCTCAGTAAACAGAGATTCTCTCAGTTGTCTCCTTTGCTGTTTTCTTCTCGAATCAGACACATGTTGTAAGCCTGGGTGCCGATTTAGATATTTGCCTTCTCACCCTTTGAATTTGAAATTCAGTTCATTTTAATCTTGTTTGCATTTTTCGTTTCTCTGAAGATTTGCATGTGAACAAAACGGAAATGGATATCTTTCCTTAATGCTGGTTCTATAGAAGAGTTCTGAAATATTTCAAGGCCATATGTTTAATTTCTGATATATTAGGGACACCAAGCAGAATTGCAAAAATAATGTTGTTTCCAACGTTTTTGTTAACATTGCTCATTCCAAACCACATAGTGCGGTTACAGTGTTTTTAAAGTGTCACATAGGTGGCATAATTTTTTTTTTAAAGATTCTAAATCACAAGAAACAGTATATGAAATATTCGAAACAAACTAACAGAAGAAACTAGAAACAAAAACATACGCGGCATATCGTAATGAATGAATAAGACCAGTCAAATTTATTTACAGTACATGGCACTTTAAACAATACAAGCTACAATACAGTAAAATCCTGATAATGAATGGTAATCTTGTGTAAAATATAGTGCATATACAGTAGGCCTGTATATATTTTACACCAGTAGGTGGCAGTATGACTGTCTTTGTGAGTGAGTGAGTGAGTGAGTCATTGATTGATTCATTCAACAGTTTCTTTCAAAAATGCAGATTCATTCAGGAACAAAACAAGTGACTTTGAGTCATTGAATCATTAAAGGGGTCATATGATGCAATTTCAATTTTTCCTTTCTCTTTGGAGTGTTACAAGCTCTTGGTGCATAAAGAAGATCTGTAAAGTTGCAAAGACTAAAGTCTCAAATCCAAAGAGATATTCTTTATAAAAGTTCAGAGTCAGCCACACTACCTGAAACGGCTCGTTCTAACACGCCCCCACATATCTACGTCACCATCTGGGAAGATTTGCATAACGCCGCCCAAATGTTCACACAAAGAAAGAAGGCCTAACTTTTATTCTCACTGTAGTATTGTTGACGCTGCAGCCATGTCGTGAAGATGCTGTGTGTGAAAGCGTGAAAGCGAAACTACTTTGTTTAGTCTTCCAAAAGAGGACGATATCTGCTTCGTCATGCCTAGAGCTGAGGTTGCTGAG
>NW_015505499.1:952512-952824 GCF_001515645.1 Sinocyclocheilus grahami
TTCAACCCAAATATTCAGATGTGTGCAGCGAATTTTATGTAGGACTATTTCCTGATCCTGGGAGAGTAGACTACAATGCCGGCTGTTCTGACTCAAAGACTGTAGGTACGTTTTTTTATATTTAAAGAGTTTCTATATTTTATATATTTAAAGCAAGTTTTTTGGGCAGTGTAGAGTAGGGCTTGCTGTTTGTCATTTCTCCGATCACAAATGCAGACATGGTTTTATGTTTACGCAGCGTGATGCAATGCAACGCATAAAGTCAGTATAAATCATTATAATCCATAATTATGTCCCCACTGGATGCAACGA
>NW_015505499.1:952899-976234 GCF_001515645.1 Sinocyclocheilus grahami
TATGGTAGGGGTGTTAACATTTCCGTCACAGGCTTAAGGAATTCGGCCAATCAAACGCACTGGATAGCTGGCCCAATACAGCACACCTCGCTTTTTCAGACCGATGAGCTTTGTAAAAATTGATGCGTTTCAGAAAGGAGGGGCATAGAGGAGAAACAATATAATAATCCACGTACAGTATGTGTTTTTTGAACCTTAAACCGCATAAACACATTTCATTACACCAAATACACAAAATAATGTTCTTTTTAGCAGCATCATATGACCCCTTTAAGGGGCATCAGGACTGAGTGCATTTTGAAAAAATATAATAATAATAATAGTAATTTAGTAATTTAACGCACTGGATAGCTGGCCAATCACAGCACACCTCGCTTTTTCAGACCGATGAGCTTTGTAAAAATTGATGCGTTTCAGAAAGGAGGGGCATAGAGGAGAAACAATATAATAATCCACGTACAGTATGTGTTTTTTGAACCTTAAACCGCATAAACACATTTCATTACACCAAATACACAAAATAATGTTCTTTTTAGCAGCATCATATGACCCCTTTAAGGGGCATCAGGACTGAGTGCATTTTGAAAAAATATAATAATAATAATAGTAATTTAGTCATTTAAATAATTAAATAAAATAAATGTAATATAAAAATATGCATGTACATGCATTTACAATGCATATTTGTATATTGTCTAATTTAAACATTTTATATTTAATAATTTTTTTCGTGTGGTTCTCCACAATAATAGGTAAATTATTTATTTACAGTTATTTTTTTTAAACTATCATCAAGAATATTAATTGCAAATATGCCTTTTTGAGATTTTTTGTATTGCCAATCTTTTTGATTGATTTTCAAATATACCAAAAACATACAAAAACATAAATGAACAAACAGACAAACAAACCCAAAGGACTGAAAAGAATACATCTACATTAATAATATGTCTATTACTGTATAAATTGTTCACAAACATAACAGAATAAGGAAAATAAAAACTTAATAAAAAAGGAAAGAAAAAACGGCATATAGTCCTCTGGAAACAAGCAGAGTTTCTGTAAAAAGAATGAAGAGGTTTCTAAAGTCTCCAGAATTTGTCTAAATTATGATGTAGATCAAAAAGTAGTTTCTTCAAAAGAAAGAAAGCTGACAACTGGGATATCCACATGATGACTATGGGAATTTGAGGTGAAGACCACCTCAATAAAATACATTTCTTTATGCCAAAAATTGAGGATGAATCTGTGAATTGGTGTAAAGCATGTTTTGATCATATTTTGAAACTAAATGCAGGTGACATTGGCCTCGGGCAGCCTCCACCCTGTGTTATATTCCATTAGTCTGGCCTGCCTGCTGTTTAGGTCATTTAGGGCTAACTGGAATCTTCAAACACGCATGCTAATGTTGTTGCATCTCCATTATGAGAGATTTGAGATGTTAATATCGAGATTATTCAAAAATAGATTATCCCATTTAGAGATAAATTGGAATATATTCTCATGGGGTTGCTACTGCAAAGTATAGATAGATTAGGTGAAGTATGAAGGTGCATACACGCTGGGTTGCTGGGTTGTTTCAACCCAACTTTGGGTCAAATATGGACTAACCCAACTTTTGGTTTAAAAATTGAATGTAAAAATGTAACCCAACGGTTGCATTAGTCCATATTTGACCCAAAGTTGGGTTGAAACAACCCAGCATTTTTTAGAGTGTACAAACACTCCTTTCAAGGTTACATTTTGCTTGTGTGGATGTGGCTTACATGCGTTTGGTTATTAATTTCTAGACTTAAAAAAAAAGATTTTGATTTTGGCCTGACAGTGCTAAAAGGTATCCAAAATGAAGTCAGCTTTACAACACTGATCTTTACACTGTTTAAGCTTTGTATGCCAGCAGTGGAAAATATAGGCAAGGTTTTTTTTTTTTTTTTTTTTGTATAGGTCAAGGCTTGTGCTACAAGTTTAAACATTGAAAAAAATGATGATGATAGAGAAACCATCAAGCAGTGGCAATAATTACATTCATATTCCATCAGCATTTCTGTTCTGTGAAATATGATTTTCAGTCATGCTGCATGTATATACTCTATTCTATCAATGATTTAAGCTTATTTCCAACCAAATTCCCATTACCGTAATGCCTTCAAATTGATTACACTCAAAAATACTGTAATACAATGGTTTATAAAAATGCCAGCATGATTTCCAAATACTTTTTTGCTTTACATAACAATAAGGGTTTTTTTCTGTTCTTGTTCTTCAGTACAATAATGAGAACATTTATGTAGGTGTAATTGGGATTAAAATAAATTCACAATATCAAATAAATATGAATGAAATACCTTTACTGTATTTTGTGTAAGCAATGTCTATTTGCAATTTTTTTTTCTTATGATTTTGTAGTGAAATATTACCAGCACATGTTTTTACTGGTTCTGTAAACCTAAACTGTTTATTGTACTTAGTTAGCCTTTTACAAAAATGCGTAATGTATAATACTGTTGTTTTTCTGTAGATATTGGAAGATATTGTTTAATAAATCCGCTCCTATTCCATCCCCCATGTACTAAAGCAACATCATTTGCAGTCCGTGTGTGTGATATGCAAAGTCTCCCAAGAGAGCAGGAGCTGGATTTAGTCTTAATTTATCCCTTTCCATCTGACATTTTCTGTATGTCCTTGTCTTTGGCATTGATTTCAGAAATTGCATAAGATGCCCACAAAATACATTTGGAATAGACTGTGATTAGTACTTGGAATATTAAGCACATGGAAATGATTCATTACAGCTAACTGACCTTTATTGAATATTATAATTCCTGTTTATGTGAAACAAATTTTCACAAATAAAAACATTCATTTACTTACCGTGTCGTTCAGATCCTGCTGTTTTATTTATTTTTTCCTCCTTGAAATGCAAAATGTGATCTTATGCAGAGGTTTTGAGCTTCAGGTTCTATACAAGGAAAAACGATGCTGATTTATACTACTCTTCTTACCGTTTTATTTTCTTTAAGATTACTAATGTGACATTTTTAGTACTCTGACTTTGTTTTTAACCTGAAACTATGAATGTTTTGGTTCCTTTTGTTTTGTTTTCTTATCTTTCTTAGTGGAAAATTGTTCCAGTCTCATCATAACTGAATTCTTCACCTGGCAGAACTGCCTCATCTTGCCTGCCGTATCTCACTGAATACAGATGCGTGCTATTTTTTTTCAAGGCAATGACGTAGGGCACTGTTGAAAATCTTGGATAAAGCAGAACATACGGTGAACACATTCATGAGGGCAGAGGAATGAATGCTTATCTCCTGTTTGTCAAGTGCTTTGTTAGCCCACCTTTTTCACCATGCAGCCCTCAGTTTCAGTGGACTTTCCCTCTGATTACACGCCATGCTACGTGTTGAGAGAGATTTCATCTTTTAGCTTGAACACTGGACATGTTCTTTTGAGTTGGAACAGAATAAATGAAACACCTCCTTCATGTGAACACATTCTCTTCAGTGTTCAAGCTAAAGGAAAATGGGCACCAAAATGCAACATTTCAGACTGAATTATATTTGATGGCCCCATGTCCCAAAGGCAGTTTTTTCTTTTTCTGTTTCAGTCTGTCATACAACTGTTTCACAGTTTGTTTTCCATTCAAGTCTTGTAAAGACAGTTCTCAGTGCTCTCTGGGATTGCCCCGTTTACTTAATGCTTTCCAAGATGGTGGACAACATATGTTCTCAATTTGATCCTGCACTGTGGCATGTCAGAGGAAACATCTGGTGGGCCAATACTTCCTTGGTAGAACTTTTCTATAGTCTTTACTCGCAGCATGATACCCTTTAGTTCTCATAAATATCCGATGACATGCAGTCCAGACATTTACTTTTGTAAATTTACACTAGCAGGTAGGAATTCAACAATGAAGCAGCTACATATCATCTTATTTTATTGTTACCATTATTAAAAAGTAAATCTTTCAGTGTTCATGTTCACAAAACTTCACGTAAAATAATGTATATGAGAACAGAACAGATTTGGAATTTGCCATTTGGAATTTTTTCGCTTGCTCACCAACGGATACTCTGCAGTGAATGGGTGCCGTCAGAATGAGAGACCAAAAAGCTGATAAAAACATTGCAATAATCCACAACCCACATGACTCCAGTCCATCAGTTAATGTATTGTGAAGCGAAGAGCTGCATGTTTGTAAACAAATCCATCATTAAGACTTTTTAAACCTCAAACCATTCCTTCTGGCTATAAGTATACTCTATCCATAATAATGCTTTCTCCAATTGAAAAGTCTGAATCAGGAGAGAAATATGCACAGATCAAGCACCATTTACAAGCAAACAACGGTCCAAAACCGTTCTGAACAAATATGTTGGTGGATTTTGATGTGAGAAGACAACAGGGTGTATGGTCTTTTTCACTAAAGGAAGCATTATTATGAATTATGGGCTGGTGTTTTGAACAGAAGGGACAGCTTAAACAGCCTAGAAACACGCAGCTTTTCACGTCCCAAGATGTTAATTGATGGACTGGAGTTGCATAGATTATTGTAATTAATTCATTACATTTTGACGGCACCCATTCACTGTGATGTAATGCTAAATTGCTCCAAATCTATTCCGATAAAGAAACAAACCCATCTATGTCTTGGGTGGCCTGAGTTTGAGCAAATTTTCATTTTCCAGTAACTTGACTAAAATCCTTTAATATAAATCTATACACTGTTTTTCTTTTTTTTATGGCAGACAGATATTTTATTGAAATGTAACATTACAGTTGTTAGATTTTCTCTTACCCTATTTCACAGAGCAGTGGTCATCTAGACAGATTGGCTTTAGCTTTTAGAGAGGAAAGTAGTATTGTGAAGTATTGTGTCCGTGTTCCTAAGCCACCTTTTTAAAAAATGCACTTGACTGAAGGCAGTTAAAGGGCATGTTTGATGCTGAACATGACTTTGTGAGAGGATGTCATTAGATTGGCCTTGGAATTTTGGTCAACTGACTTCAATCCCCTTCAATGTGAATAGTGGAACCTTTGATGTGCTCTTATGTTTTGACCAATGTCTCATCCCCACCCCAGTGCTTTTAATGAAACACACATTAACATGCAAAGAGGACACTTGAAATAATCATCTATAATGACAGAATAATACGATACACATGACTGCAACACTCCCCACATTTTATGAAATAAATGTTACACGGATACACCTCAAGAGAACAAAAGACAAATTACATTCATACAGAAAAGAACATCTGAAGTGGTTGAATTTAGGTGCAGCATATGCACAATATAACTATTCTGATAAGTTTGAAAGCAACATTTACTTTCACACAAAGTACAACCTTAAATACCAGGTCAAAAAACAAGCAGCTAATGTGTGTATGAAACATATGAAACCGTCCTACAGTGAGTGTTTTATTTTCACTAAAACACACAAATTATCACAAACAACACAACAAAAACCCTTAGGAAGCATTATGAGCAACAGTAATTGGCACACATTCATGAAAAATAAATGACATTCAAGGAAAATAATATTGCGTTGAGTCTGATGATGAAAACCTGATGAAATGATACAGTGTATGTATGATTGGCATTTGTTTACATGCTGTGAAGTGCCGTGATTTGCTATATTAATACTGATTTGTTCTGAACCCAGAATGAGTTACGTTCCTGTTTAGGGTGGAAAAAAATGCACACACATCATGTCTGCAGTACAAAGCGATATTATGCACACCCCTATAAAATATTCAAATGTGATTACAGCTAAGAATATAATATTTACATAATACAAGCACATTCCCACAATTCCGTTTGCACGGTTAAAATATGCATATGGACAAAAGCAGGAATTAATTGAATAGTTAGCCCCAAAATATGCTAGTTTTTTTCTCATATGTATTTGTAAGCCACATAAATTGGCTTCCTGAACAAAACCGAGCCAAAATAATTTAACTCACAGTTTATAATGACTTGCATTTCAATCTATTTGTCATGTAAAGTGAACAGGTTGAAATTTAAATATTGTATGACTTTTGAAAACTTAGAATATAGTGCACGAGTCAGATATGGGTTACATTTATGATTTTTATTTTTATTTTTTTTTGACAGATGTGGCCACATTGAGCTATTATTGAAAGAGGGGCATACGATTCATTGCAAATTCTCCTTGAGTCCACATTCAGTACTAGTTTGGATCATCATGAAGGTGAGTAAATAAAGACATTTTTCCTTTTTGGGTGAACTATACCTTTAAGCATTGTGAAAACTGGTTGATTGTCAGAGAAGTCTAAAATGGAGTGAGTTTAGGTAAAGCTGTGACATAAACACTGGGCACATTATTCAAATAATATGGAATGTAATTTAATTTCGATAGAGTGGGTGAAAGGAATCCCTGCCTTTGACACGAGAGCTATATCTCAGACACTCCAAGCATGTTAGGAAAAGCTGCAGAGTAACACTCTAGGTAGTGGGTTATTGTAATTTATTTCACAAAAGCCATGTATTAAAAGAAAAGTACATGACTAAACACCGCAAGAAATATGAAATCAAAAACACTGAAAATGTGGCATGTGTAGTATAAATTTAACTGTGAAAAACTAAGTATAAAAGTTGAGAAATATATCTTAAATAAAGTGGTGAGCTTGTTTTCGTACTATAAGGCTTCACACTGAGTTCTTATTAAACCTAGAAATGTTACATCAATTATGGTCCAATCTCCAGTGTCATTTTTAGGGGTCCCTAAAGCACGTGTTTATTAATTATTATATGTGTGATTTTAGTCAAATAACGGCTTTACTTTGAACCCTTCCAATAAATAGCATTATAGCGACCAAAATTGAGTATAATAAAAAATACAAAATCTTTAATCTTCCATTTAGTTCTTGTCCAGATGAACAAATACAACAATTGTATATATTGGCTATAATACTGTCTTCACAGGAAAATAACAGAATTACATTAAAATAGTTACTAAATGAATATTATAAAAGAAAAAGCGGCACTGGCTTTTGGGCACTTTTCAGTTTTTTTATCTTTCAACATACATATAGTTTTGTTTTGTTTTGTTTATTAGTAAAAATATAAATTTCTCATTAGTGTGGTCATGATTTGGATTAGATATATAATTATTTTTTTTATTACAGGGACAAATATAAGACAAAGAAGTGCATTACAGATGAAATCTGAAAAAATAACTGAATATTGATTCAACTGCGCACAGCCGTCGAGCAAACTAAAATACTGCAAAGTACAAAGACAGGGCCAGTAATGCTTATATTTGTCCATTTAACATTAAATGAAGGTAGAAAACTGTTTTTCAGTGTAAATTCTAGGAGAAATGCCTTTTCTCCACCCTTCAGAGAGAATGAGCAGTGAATTATGGGTAAAACGGTCCAATTCAGCCGTGTTGAAGAAAACTGTTTTTTTTTTTTTTTTTTAAGTGGCATCAGGCAAAGGGATTCTCCGGCTTTAAGGTGCAGTTGTCAATGTCATGGCAGTTTTTGCCATTCAAGTGTTCTGTGTGGCCGTCGATGCTGTAACAGCCCTGGACCTCCGTAATGGAGGACGCCGTGTACGATGCAGACCTCAGAGCATCAGATTGTATGATGGCGCTTCCAAACTGTATGCGGTACTGATTCCAGTGCCTTCTCAAAACTGCTTGGACCTGAGGAAGATATGGACAGATGGTCTACTCAGTCAACAGAAATCACTTATCACGCAGCATGAATAATCCATTATCTTCTTGGTTTGAGCCTTTAACAATTCACCTTTTCCAAAAAACAAACAAACAAAAAAAAACACCTCCCTTTTGCAGAGGCTGTAATGATCATAAATCATAAGATTTATTTAATAGTAATAGTTCATTATTTAGTTAACTTTTTTTGTTTTAGCTAGGTAGGCCAAGGTAACATTTCTCATTTAGTTTAACTTGTTACTAAAATTGTCTAAAACTGAAATAAAAAATAAATAAAAACAACATAGACATTTAAAATATAATAACAAGAATAAGAATCAGAATAAGAATTACAAACACTACAAAATTAATAAAACCTTAACTGAAATGAAAATGAAAGTATATTTCAAAATCTTCATAAACATCTATAATAGTATTTCAATGATACTAAAATAACACTGGTCGTATTTTTGCATATTTAAAAATATTAAATATAATTACTATACAATTCCTTTTTTATTTATTTTTTCTGGTACACAAACCAAGCGGTAATTTAGCCTACTTAATTTGTTTATTGATGACAAATTAAAGGTGCTGTATGTAAGTTTTTGACTCTACTAAAGCATAAAAATACCATAATATGTTTGCAGATATTTAAGAAACATGCTAAGTTAACATACTTGTTTATCTGAAAAACAACGCTACATTCAGTTATTCTCCTTTGAAAATGTGCGTTCCGAGCCGGAATGTCGGTCTCTGTTTTGGTTTGTGAAACCCACCCACTGCCAGTTTACCCAATTGTATTTCGGCACCCTGGGTTGCCAGTTGGCGTATTTAATTTCATTCATCGTCAAGTGCGCTTGTTCCTGTTGGTGTCGTCATTCTGGCAACCTGCGTGTGCGTCAAGTCTGAGGAGGAGGGACAGGGTGAAAAAAACCCCTCCAATATTTTGAATTTGGACTGCAATACCTAGTTCAACCACTCTGTGTCAATCCTACATACAGCACCTTTAAGTTTGGCATCAGAGCTAAAATAGCACTGCAACGAAATTCAAACCATATATCAAAATATTGATTGTCACATGTACCGTCTTATATATTCGATATAGATTTTCCTTATACAGTTTGAAAGTGAATAGCAAACTCTCTTCCAGCTGACACATACAGTATATCGTCATTCTGACCAGCCATCCATTTAAGCGGCTGTATTAACTGCTGGACCGGTGATAATATTCATAATAGCTTCTGCATGCCTTATTACCACAGTGCCTCTAAAACAGCTCAACGCAAAAATAAAATTATTTGGACAGGTTCCCTCTGAGTCAGGCATTCGTATTGGTACATATGGACATCTGCCAATGTTTTTAGGATTTAAACAGCCAGTACAAAATCTCCATATCTGAGCTTTGCTTTCAAGGAAAAGGATGTTGCACAATCCATAATTCCTTGCAGATAAACAGGAAATGTTTCATTTCAGCTGGGTAAACACTTACCTCTCCGTTGAAAAAGCAGAAGATTGTGGCCACCAACAGTCCCTTAAAAATAAAATCAGAAATGCACGTCAGCAACAAATCCGCATAAACTGCTGTCTTGCACTGCCAAACTATAATCTCCTATATCGCAAGCTCTTCACTAATCATTTCTAGGATGGTGTTGAGTACTGTTCTCCCTTGTGTTTTGACACATTTTGCCAGAGTGAGCGCTCTTGATGTGCACAGAGAGTCATCTGGGATGACAAGCTTGTTTTGTTGCATTATTCATTGTGCCGATTCAGCTAGGTCTAGCAGTACCAGCTGTCCGAGGCTTCTCACTTTGCTGCAAATGGTTATTTTCTTGCTGCTGAACACCTACCCATCTCAATATAAATGTTCAGGAGTCAGACTTTTATGAGGCAAGTGACCTGATCCTAACAACAGTTGCTTCTGCAAATAAATAGTTCACCCCAAAAAAAGGTTGTGGCTTTTGTTATTTTTTCAGTATAGTTCAACTGATTTGAAGAATATCTATGAATAATGACTTACACTTGAAAAGGCTCATGTGAAAACTGTTCTTTTGTTTACCACAGGACAAAAAACCCCCCCACAGCATTCCGTTTAGGAACAAAATGAGGGTGAGTAATTAACAGCAGGATTTCTAAAGTGACAAGTTTTCCCCTCTGGCTAATCTACAGAGCTGCAGGACATTGTTGTCATTTGTTTTACAAGCTTTTAAGTCACTAATGGCAAAGTAAACTTAATTATAGGCTGTTGAGCTTTTGCCAGTCAAAAAGACAAAGAGATTGGGAAATCAATAATAAATTATATTTATTATTATCTTTTAGTAATAATAAATATAACCATGGTTAAAAGCAAACACTCCACAAGTGGAAAGTACAAGTAAACATTTGGCATCGGCAAGTATTTAAAGTTAGGAACTAAAACATAATGTTGGTTTTCAATTTTGAGAATGATATTCTAACACTTTCTGATATAAGTGACGTAAACCATCAGCTAAAGAAAACGTCTTGTTCTACTGATTTTTTGCTTTAGTGGAAAATATAGCTAATTTCAGATTTTTATCTAGTAAGCCTAAAGTTTCAGAACTCCAGTGGCAACACATATAACACTTTACAAAAGTAAAGAAAATATTTGATATTTTTTCCCATTTAAATTTTTTCCCATTATGTATACTGTATAACAATTTGAGTGATGCATTATTTCTTTATCTAGTTTTGTATTTTATTAATTTTTTTTTCTTTCTTTTTCTCAGAATACGATTTTTCTCTTTGCTATTTAAAATGTAGTTCCCTTTCAGTCGGTCACTCTCGACGTCACGTCGGAGGACCGACGAAATTGGGATCTCGCTTAGAGGGACCAATCTACTTCGAGTGTAAACTAAACGAGCCAATGCACATTGGCATGCGATTATTGCATCCAGCTGCTGCTGATCACAGCGGGAGTATAAGTAGGCAGCAGATGCAGCGCATATTCGGGTTTTTGCTGGGGAGCCGAGCCGGTGACCCGGCCGCTCAGCGGTGGTACAGGAGCTGTGGCGACGGGACGTGACGTCTCCGTTCCCTCCTTCAGGGAACGAGGGTTACATACGTAACCGAGACGTTCTCTCTGTGGTTTTATGAAAATCTGTATTTTATTTTAAAGAAAATAATACCTTTATTAAGCAAAGATTAATTACATTTATCAAGTGACAGCAAATACATTTACAAAATATTTCTCTGTCACATAAATGCTGTTCTGTTGAACTCTCTTTTCATCAATCCTGGAAAAAAAAAGTATTACAAAAATTTTGAAAATGTATAATAAGATATGTTTCCTGAGCATCAAATCAGCACATATAATGAATTCTGAAGGAATATGTTATACTGAAGACTGGAGTAATGATGCTGAAAAGTCATCACAGGGGGAAAAAATACATTTTATAATATATTTGAATAGAAAGCGGTTATTTTCAGTTCTAATAATATTTCACAATATTACTGTTTTTTTTTTACTATATATTTGTTCAAATAAATGCAGCCTTGATGAGTGTAACAGACCTTTTTCAAAAACATAAACAGTGTTACTGACCCCAAATGTATGCATGTATATTTAAAAAACTGTGATATACAATATACATTTTGCATGATTAAAATTCTATTTTAGGCATTGGCAGATGGGCCCTGAACGGATCTGTAAGATGACATGGAGACTGAATTGACTGCTCACCTGATAATGCATTAGGATATGCATGATGTAGTCACAGATTTCAGCAGACATGCGTCCCCCAGGTTTGTATGGGAGGAGAACGTACTGGATGCCCAGCAGTGGAACCAGAATGAGGGTGGCTCGGACAGCTTTCATATACAGACTAGACTCTGCTTGATGCGTCACTTTCAGTTTGGTGATGATAACTCGTACAATGTTCAGCAGAAAGAACAAGTTCACCTTTAAGGACAGGCAAGATGAATGGCAAACACAAAACAAAAAGATCCCAGCTGGCTGGCAGATGTCAGAAGAGAGAGATGTAGGTATCTTCAAACTGCTTTAGGATCCTAGTGTTCTTTTTGATGTACTGATACATATAAACATTGTGCTCGGCTACTCGAAAATAAATTCAGATTGGCAAATACAAACTTCTGGATGTAATTTATGCAAAAAATACAAAAAGATTATAATTAATCTTGCACAAAAAGATGTGTTTTGGAAACAAAAAGGACAAAAACATCCAGATGTCTTACCAACAGTGCTGCACAGATAGGGCCATGAATAATGTATAGCAGAGAAGTACTTGAGCTGATCCAACAACTGCGGATTGCGAAGGAAAGGATTAGCCAAACCTTTGATATGGATCCTTAAACAGGAGTATTATTTTGTATAATAATTGCTTTACTTCACATGGATTTAGGTAAGAATCTTAAGAAAAAGGATTTGCTTTTTTTTTGTTTGAGTGTTGCTTATAGGACTACAGATTACAAAAACGAATCTCACTATGATATCCTACATTAGCAATAATAATGATAAATTTAACTTAAAGCTACAGAGCAAAAATACTCACTTGTCATTGTAGTAATAACTTCTGGCTACGGCATGTATTGTAGCAGGTATAAGAGGGAAACCTGTTATTTGAAACAGATAGAGACTGGAAGAAGTTAGATTTAGTATATGCAATTAATGCCGCAAATAAAAATAAAACAAACTCACCCCATCCAAGAAGGTAATACCACATTAAATGCTGTTTTTCAGCAAAAACTGCCACAACAATGAGTGTGTGCAAGTAAATTCCTTCACAAAGCATCCAGAAGTAGTTGCATCCAAAGGTGTACAGATGGATAAACTGTGATACTTTGCAGCTGATCTGAACAGAAGCAACATGGACATTTAATAATGATTTGCACAGCAGATTGGTGACATGCTGTAATGCTTTTAAAATGATCAAAGAAAAATGAAAATACTGGCATTATTTATTCACCCTTTTGTTCCATAACTGGTTAGTCTACATTGTATGGCAATAGATGCAAAATTATTACTCAAATATGTCCCCTTTTGATTTTTTTGAAAAAAATAAAATAATTATTGTATGGAAGCTTTCTATTGCCACAGGATTAAAAAAAATAAAGTATTTACTCATTTTTATCACAATTCTGACTTTTCCCCTCAAAATTCTGAGTTTTTATTTTCCGATTCTGAATTAGAATTGTCTGAATTGTGAGATTCTCAATTCATAAACTCACAATTTCCCCCCTTATTCCATGATGGAAACAAAAAACTGAATTGCAATATTGTAAACTTGGGAGTTGCGAAAAAAAGTCAAAATTGCCAGTTTAAAACTTGCAGTTCTAAGAGAAAAAAGTCAGAATTGTAAGCTCGCAATTACCAGTTCATAACTAGCAATTGCAAGATATAAACTCACAGTTCTGTGAAAAAAAGTCTGAATTGTGAACTCGCTGTTGCAAAGAAAAAGGCAATAAATAAACGGGTGAGTAAAAAATGACAAGTTACTGTCAATACACGCTACTTACTGGGTTTTCCTGAACTAGTTCTTGGTTGTTTGCCACTGCTGTTAACCAAATGATAGTGATGATGGAGTTTAATACAAAGGAAAAGAAAAGGTTTTTGTGCAGGGTAATTCTCTGGCAGCTCAAACTTCTATAGGCACAAAAAAGACAGCAAAATGAAGAGATAATTGTTATAAACCATTAAAACTTGAATACAGTAGTGAAAGAGACATTTGCACTTACTTGAAATGAAAGAATATGCCTAGCGAGATGAACAAAGATGTTAAAGAGAGCCCATGACCAATTAGTGCCAAGTAGAACAAATTCATTGCAGTCTGCAATCACACAAACAATATCATGAGTCATGAAGTGTTTATTCTGCAAGCCAATTCAAATGTGTGTTTATATTCATCTCAAGTGTTTATAGTGTTCGTAGTCATACCCTGCGTCCTTCAGTAGTGTGCGCAGTACATCTGGTAAAATTTGTCCATGTGCGATTACTCTCAGGATGCAAGAACCACTGCCCGCTTTCTGTACATATTTTGGTGACCATTTCTGCAAAGAAACAGAAGTAAACCCAAACGTGTTACTAAGAGAAGCATCGATATGGTGAAAGCTTCATTCGTTTGTCAACTCTTAGCAACATTTTGAGATATGGTATGTCATAATACTCCTGCCTTGTATTTATGTTGTGCTTTATTAATTAATTAAAAATTGTTATTATTATTTTTACATTAATTGTATATGTATATATATTTCTTTTTTCCCTCCTCTTGCTTTCTTCTCCATGTATTTTTTTTTCTGTTGTTTGGTTCTGTATATGTTGTAAGTGGCTAAAAAGTTTTTTTTTTCTGTAGAGAAACATAATAGCTAATGTAATATAGATATTTTTCCAAGCAATTTTTAAGATTACTTTTAAAAAGTAGCTAACTTTAATGCAAAATGTATTGAACAAAAAAATTAAATAATAAATTATAAAAAAATTAAATATATTTATATATTTTTTTCTCGTCATGTATAGTTTTTCTATTGCTGTAAAAGCCAGGTTTTGTTAAAAAAAAAAGTTTTTTAATAAAGTAGACCAAAACAATGGCTAGTGATATTTTACTGCTATGTTTCTAAGCCCTTTTTAAGATTAAAGTTAGAAAGTATTACAGTAATTAATAACTTTACTGCAACATTTATTAAACTTGGAAAATGTCTTTAATATTGAAAACATGCTCATCCTTTCACCTTACCTTACTTCAGGGCAGAAAATAAATCATATAAAAGTTTTAACAGCCATTTAGCCTATGAATTTAGCATGATTTGATAGTGAGGGATAATGGAGCAAAATAACTGACAATGATGTATGTGTATTAGGCAGATGAGTAGAAAGCACTTACACGAAACCGTATAACTTGAATATTCACCTGTAGGGTCAAAATCCTGGAAATAATCAGGGCAGTGTTGCTCAGAAGTGACGCCGGTCTCTGTGTCGTCCCAACACAACCATCCATCCCAGGTCCTGTTGCACACCGGGCCAACTAGTTATGAAAAAAATAGCCCAAAACATTTATTGGTTTCTGTGGAGACTGGGAAACTGCAACTTCCTGTTTTCATTATCACTATTCTTAGTTCTACCAGCCTGTTCCAAAACCCAGTACCCTGTGAGCTAGGTGTGCTGCATCCTATGGAAAGTGCTCCAAATCAGTCATTGTTGTGTCTTGTTTAGGATGCTAAGTAGGACGTCTACTAGGTTTTGGAACAGAGCTAATATTTTACAGCTGACCAGCCACCCAGTGGGGCCAAATGCAATCTTCCTAACAGAATGAATATGAACCACCTGAGGCTTTGTGTGTTCTTGCTGTATTAATTAGACAGGATGACAAAAACTACTGTCAACGCTGGCAATACATACTCTATGAGAGGCTTATTGAAAATCAGATCGAATTGTTATTGTTATATATTATTATTTTAGCATGACACATGTGCGTGCTTGCTGTAAAATATGAGTACAAAAGTGTTATGGCTATTTGGCTAGAATGAACTGGCTTGAAGCTGCTGTCATTTCTGTGACACCAGTTGCATCAAATCTATAATTGCAGAATGAATATCTGTAAAGTAACATGAAAATGACACATTGTCAGGATCCAGAATAATACAACTTGATCTCTGTCTTGTAAAAACTATATGTAAAGTATCTACCACTTCTGTCTTGACTGCTGTCCTTCATGATCTTCTGATAGCACTCGAACTGTGCCGTCACAATCTTGTTTCTGGTAACACCGATGTCATGGTACACATTTTGAGTAAGTTGTTGCTGACTTTTGTTTACCTCAGGACTGGCTAGAACAATGAACTACAAACAACAGACACATTAGGAAAGTAATGTCTGAGAACAGGCTGATTTCACAAACAATCATCTTAACCAAGTTTCTTTCTTCAGATGTATGAGACAGGTAAATGTAGGACAGGGGATATACAGGGGATATACAGTATATATGGGACATTAAAAAAACATGGCAAAAGTTTCCATATAGTCACATTGGATGTAAATGTAAATAAAGCACATGTAGTAGCACAAACCCCATATATTCACTTTAAAGTTGCTAAAATTCTGTACGAATCTCTTATTGCTATTTACTTAAGCAGCTGCTTTACTTACACATAATATACCATTATGAGACATTACCATCAAAGACATTACTCTATATTGTAATAGAGGATCATGTTTTTTTGTAGCCCAAAACTCTGAAATGAGTTAGCATTTTAGCACTTCTGGTTCCATCATCCTGACGTCAAAGTTGAATTGGTTAAATGTCTGAAATCAGGTCTGTGGTTAACACAAATGTAAGATATTTTCATGTTTTTTCTATGACATAAACTACATCATTAATACTCCCTTGTGATTTTTAAAGCTTTTACTTGTGTTAAAAAAGCGTTTGCTAACAGGGGGCTAAATTGAACTATTGAGGTTGTCGGGGACATTAAACATCAACCAAAGCAATTATTATTTATTATATTTATTTCAGTTAACATTTACTTTGGGTAATTAAATGTTTAATATGAGTTTAATTTTAGTTTCACTTTTAATTTTAGTTAACTATAATCCAAACAGGTAATCTCATTCACTCACTAGTTCGCTTTTACAGTCTCATTGTGCAACTCAAAACTTCAGGGGAAAAGACTGAAAGAGTTGTCGGAAGTGATGGTGACATTCATTTGTGAAGATTATCATGATGAACAAAACCGGTTTTATTGGTCACTGCAATAATCTGAAAGCCAATGAAAAAATCCTGTTGGGTTTTTGTTGATGGAACCAAGCGGCTGGCCTACAGAAATAGTATCACTGCACCACTAAACAAAGACTGAAAGAGTTGTCGGAAGTGATGGTGACATTCATTTGTGAAGATTATCATGATGAACAAAACCGGTTTTATTGGTCACTGCAATAATCTGAAAGCCTGTTGGGTTTTTGTTGATGGAACCAAGCGGCTGGCCTACAGAAATAGTATCACTGCACCACTAAACAATTTTTTTTTATAAAAAAGATGTGGCAAATAATCTTTCACCTCAGTGACAGATCCCAGCAGAAACAGACAGATCGTCCAGCCTCTAGCTGCCATCTTCTTTGGCATTTGCAATGACCCACTATCGATCTGCAAGGAAGGCAATGTCAATAAAACACTGTGCACAGTTCTAAGTGCTCTTATGCTGTTATTGACACAAACAGAAGAACTTGTCGTCTTCTCTAGCTTATTGCAAACATACACCCACACAGAAACATATGGACACACATGCACAGAATACAAATTTGTATATTTGAACTCTACTGTCTCTGATGGTTGCTTCAGTTCTTATAACACTTATCAAGCTGGAATCAGTTCACTTAAATTTAGTTTGAACCTATTCACATCAAATGCCCTGTGTCTAATGGGTAAATTAGTCCAATGACAAATCCTTAACATCCAATAATCTAAATTTTGCTCAATTATATCACTAGCAAAACCATTGTAAATACAGCTTGAATATTTACTACTCAGCCCGACGTAGAATGGTTATTTTGTGATTCTAGCCAGGTCGAGCAAACACTTTAACCTAGATTGTGCAGTTTCTTCAAATCCCAGCTCGCAAAGAATGGTTTAGTCAATGAGGGACCCTCATACGCAATAGAAAATATTGCGTAAAAAAAAAAGAGTAGCTGATGTGAAGAAACGTTCCCTGATATTACTAAATAATGTCCCTTGACTGCTCACATGGAAATTATGGCATGTCTTCAGGTCTGTTTGGACTTACGCTGTTCATATTGGGTCACACTATTGCAGGAGTATCGGAGGAAAGCAAAGGGGGGTATTGCAAATTAGAAACAGACGGTAAGAGCGAGTTGTAATGTTACCCACAATGCAGCATATCATGAAACAGCACTGGCGGATCTCAAGGACCACTGCTTGTAGCTGCGTCATTGGCTGCAGCTGAAATAATGGTGTTTACTTTTCCATTTGAGGGAATAAACATGCAGGTTAGAGCCTTTGTGAGCCACTCTGCAGGCTGGTCGTGCTGATATCTGTCCTCTACTGATATCCGCACTCTTTTATCTTCCGTTGATTGCACTACTTGAACAAACAGCAGTATTTTCCCTTGCCGATGAAACCTCTGAGTGCAATCACATGGGAGGAAACTGGATGCGTGTTATGGCCATTTTAACTGCTTGAATTTGACACAGATAAATCATCTCAGTACTCTGGGGATGAGGAGAGATGGAGCAAGTTCAGTTTGTACTTTTTTTTTTTAAATAGCCTGTTTTGCATCATAGCTGTTTTTAAGAGGTTGTGTTAAGTTTTTGAATGCAATAACATACACTGTATGTACTGTACAATCTACTTGTGGTCGACCTATATTGATTTTTTAAATTGAGAGCAGGGTGGCTGATATGAAGCCGATATAAATGATTTCACACCCTTTATTTAATAATTTTAAATTATTACACACTATTTAGTTTAATATAATATTTACTAAATTAGAAATAATTAATATGAAACATGAATTAAAAAATGGTAACACTTTATTTTAAGGTGTCCTTGTTACACGTTACTTACTATTATAATAACAAATTATGCATAATTACATGCAAGTAACTCTAAGACAAACCCTAACCCTAACCATATAGTAAGTACATGTAGTCAATTCATATTACTGTACTTGCTCCCATTTTCCATACGCCCTTGTTTTAATAAACACCTTTTAGTACACAACTTGGACATGATTTAACTAAAAAAAAGGGAAGAAATTATTAATACGTGAGAACAAATTAAGTCATCAGAGTGAATTCTTTATTTTTTATCCCCAATATTTTCCCTGTATGAGAGGCTCTGTACATAGTACTGGTGAACATGTTAAGATTCTTTAAAATTTGCCCTGATTTAATACATTTGTATTGTGGTCACTGCAGAAGTTAAATCATTCATGTGCCACATCAAGTGGAGAACAATTCAGAATGAGCAGGAAATAATCGAGGTTAAGTGCACGCATACTCCTTTGTGTAATGACCAGTCGTCTCCATCCTTACTTATCCAACAAACGGAAATCCAATAACGCTTACTTTAATAACACTTGTTAGGGCCATTATTCATAAGAAAAAATTACACACTTTCCTGCAAACAAGCAATCTGATAAATGGCTGAGCATTCCAGACTATTTCGCTTGTGTGTTACATTATTACAGTTGCAATCGATATACAAAAAGGTCACTTTGTTGGTCAGGCAATCTCCCTTTATAACTCATTGGGTAATATTTAAGATTTTGACGTGTGGTACTTAATGCAGACCATGTATCATACATTTATTGATCACGTTTGAAGTCTTATATTTATACAAAAAATAATAAAAACTAAAGTGGCACAGGACTGTGTACTGTAAAAATTCTTTACAATTCTTACAAATTGTTTTAAGTTTTGAATGAAGTTGAAGCTTGTAAACATCCTACAGTGACCAAAGGATGTTTGCTTTCTGTCCAGTTCCTCCTGAGCATTCATAATTACCTTTTCCTATTTTCAAAATAACCCCAGCTCGCTCAGAACTCCCACAATGTGATCTGCAGCGATTAGACTTATCGCTCAGCTACTCGACTCAGCAGTGGGACATATGGATGTAAACATGCCCTGCATACAATTTGTATCAATCTTGTTTCCATTAGAGATGCAAATGTAAACACTGCAACTGTGCACTCAAGATAAACACTCCTTAAAATATATTGAATTGAATTCCAAGAAAATGTTGTCAATATTTACTACTAATTTTATTCCCCAAAAAATAGCTGTTTTTGAAGAATTTCTCACAGCTCCATACACTGCTGCCAAGCTCTGAAAAGGACACCATAAAAGTAGCCCATATGAGTCATGCCCTCTATATTTCAAGTCTTTTGAAGTCATATGATAGCTAGCTACGTGTAAAAAGTGGACAAAGTTTCATATTTTGTTAAAAAAAAAAACAGAGAAAATGTTGTCAATATTTACTACTAATTTTATTCCCCAAAAAATTGCTGTTTTTGAAGAATTTCTCACAGCTCCATACACTGCTGCCAAGCTCTGAAAAGGACACCATAAAAGTAGCCCATATGAGTCATGCCCTCTATATTTCAAGTCTTTTGAAGTCATATGATAGCTAGCTGCGTGTAAAAAGTGGACAAAGTTTCATATTTTGTTTAAAAAAAAAACAGCATGCTTAAAAAAAAAAAAAAAAAGGGAAAAACTCCTGTCTAGCACCAGATATTTTATACCTAACTTGAAAGGTTTTAAAAGAGGTTTGACAAGATGTGTTATTTTAGTATTATTGATTAGTATTAGTATTAGTATTTAATAATATTTTGAATTAGCCTTTATTTTTATATTTTATCTTAAGTTTTAGTAATTTTGTTGTTTGCTTTGTTATTTGTCTGTTTTAAGTTCATATTTCCCCTTCAGTTTTAGTTCTATTAATTTTAGCAATTAAACTTTTGAATTAGCTTTTATTCTTATATATTAATTGTAATTTTAAGTTTTAGTAATTTTGTTGAATACTTTATTGTACGTATGTATGTGTATGTGTATGTATATTATTTACCCTTAATTGTTCCTTCAGTTTTAGTTCTAGCAATTTTAGTATTTAAACATATTTTATTTCAATTAGTTGCGAAGGCAATATTTTTACCATTTGAGTTTTTTTTTCTGTTATTTATATTTTATTTTATTTCAGATTAATTTTAATAGCTAAAATTATTTTGAATAGTTTCAGGTAACTGAAAAGTTTACACAAAAATTTAAATTGACATCTTCGAGCCATCCAGGATGAGTTTCTGCATCAGAACTGATTTGCAGAAATTATTTGGAGAAATTTTGGAGAGATTAAGCACTAAATCTATCATTAACATCTTAACAATTTGTTTATTACATACACAGCTTTCTGCTTCACAATACATTAATTAATTGCCTGGAGTCATGTGGATTACTTGAGGATTATTGTGATGTTTTTATTCAGCTGTTTGGACTCTCATTCTGACGGCACCCATTCACTACAGAGGATCCATTGGTGAGCAAGTGATGTAATGCTGAATATCTCCAAATCTGTTCTGACGAAGAAACAAACTCATCTATTTTTTCTTTAACACTGCTCCTAAATGCAACCCATTCTTTCTTGTAACTAGCAACCCTTATGTATTTTTGCAAAAAACAAAAACAAAATCAAATCTGGAACAAGACCACATACATGTTGTAGAAAAAACAAAAGGGCAACAGCTGTCTTTGCACCAGATATTCTCAGCTGTAACCTGCCACCTGATTTGCACATAACAGCCCAAAGCCCTCAGGTGCAGTTCACTCCTTTACACACACTAACTCCACCCCTTTGTTTTGTAAGGGCACCTCAAACAGTCCTTTCATGTGATTCCACTCTTGTGGATTTTTTTGTTGGTTGCAGCTGATGTGTATTAGCTGAACATGAAAATGAAGCCAACATTGCCTCACAGCTTGTCTTGGGCACAACCAGATGTTGAGCTTTACAAAGAGAATCATAATGAAGTCATGCAGATGCTGGAGAACACGACTGGCAATGCTGTCAGAGGGAAAGCTGCTCTGAATTGTCTTAGAAGGCCTAAGTAGGAGGGTGGATTGTAGAACAGACCATTAGAAAATGCCAAGCTTTTAATTTGTCTGATCTCTGTGCCCTTCCACACCCATACACAACTATCCATCCCACGTGTAACAATGTATATGATGGTTTTAGTTCTGCTTTATAAGCAGTAATGGCTGTGATGCCTGTAACCGGCAAATAGCTTCAGAATTTTTTAGTATGTCTTTGTTATTAGCATTAGTATATGCAATTAGCCATTTGGAATCACATTTGTGCATTAACATCCTCGTCTCTAACAGTACTGCAATGCAGTGGTTCATAGCTGGTTTTACTTTTTGATTTCAGTATTTTTGTTTTATACAAAAATAAATAAAAAATGAAATCAAACTTCAAAATGTACAATTTACAAAAATATTATCACAGTTATTACCAGATACCGGTTTTATTCATGTTGCAAGTAAACTCATATTGTGAAATATTATTCCAATTTAAAACAACTGTTATCTGTTTTAATATATTTTAAAATGTAATTTATTCCTGTGATGGCAAAGCTGAATGTTATATAAATAAATGTATATCTATCTATCTATCTATCTATCTATATAATTACTGACCCCAAAGTTTTGAACCGTACTGTATAATAGGGATGTAATGATTGACGATAAATCATGATAAAATTCCCCACAGTTAGTATTACCGTTTCATCTTTTAATTATCATTAAAACCGTATTAGATTACTGCGATTTGAACAACTCACGATAAATAAATACTGTGCAGCATAAAGCACAGTTTTAAGTAACAGTCTCACGTGCGCACAGCAGCAGATTAGTTTCGTTTTGAGTGAAAACAGGGCGGAAAAGCTGGGAGGTTTTAAAAGAGTGCTAAGGGAATTATACCAATGAATATATGAATGAATGAATTATATGAATGTACCTCTGAAGGTTCTGACTGTCTTCAGAAACGATTCGATGGCATTTTGTTTTCATCTTCGCTCCATGTAATACCTAAAGCAAGTGTTCTTAATCGCAATGCTGCTTTGTCCACAGAGGTTACGGGAAACAGCTCTAATTCTGCTTTTCCATAAGCGCCACCTGCTGTCAGCGAGTGGATTTACAGAGACTTATATTTACATTCAGCCTGTGTGCAGTTCCCCTTCAGGAATTCGAGCTGTGTTGAGATTCGCTTTGGGAACGCCCTTGCGTGACCGCGTTCTGAAGCACGTGTCAAATCAGTCCAATGGAGCAGTGAGACGTCACAAGCGGGGTGACGTAAGCACCAGAAAGTATAAAAGCGCATCCAGCAGAGCGCAAACCAGCTTCTGCTCTTCAGTAGCGCTCTGTGTATGTGTCTGTCTATTTACTGTTGTCTGTCCGCACAAGCATACTGTATATAAAAAACAATCATGAAAAAGTCTATGGCGAGCGAACGGCATTACAAACGCGGGTCATCCCCACACTAGTGGGCCCCGAGCAGGCTCTGGTAATGAAACAAGAAGTAGATACTCTCTTGAGGAAGGGGGCCATAGAACGTGTTCCTCCTCTCGAGAGAGCATCCGGGTTCTACAGCCGTTACTTCATCGTTCCGAAGAAGGATGGGGGTTGCGTCCGATCTTAGATCTCCGTCTTCTGAACCGCGCTATCAAACGGCTTCGGTTCAAGATGCTCACTATCAAGTAGATAGAAGTGTCGGTCAAGTTGCTCAAGCTCAAGACTATCTTTCTCCTCGCTATTTCCTCACTGAAAAGGATCGGGGATCTTCAGGCACTCTCTGTTTCAAACTCCAGGCATGGTTAAGGCATTCCTTTACCCGAGGGCCGGGTATGTTCCTAAGGTGCCCACTTCTTCACCAGGGCCCATAGTACTTCAGGCATTCTGTCTTCCTCCATTCCAGGAAGTTGGCAAGAAAGGCTTAATCTGCTCTGTCCAGTTCGAGCACTGGACGCTTACGCACACAGAGCTGCCCCGTGGCGTAAGGCAGATCAGCTTTTGTTTGTTTGCTTTGGTCCGCCAAGGAAGGGATCTCCGGCGACCAAGCAGACTATGAGTAGGTGGGTAGTCGAGGCTATCTCACTAGCTTACGAGTCCTCTGGCCTCCCGTC
>NW_015505499.1:986423-1007292 GCF_001515645.1 Sinocyclocheilus grahami
TTTACCTTTTTATGAAACTTTTTCGAAGCTTTATTTGAACATTTACATTAGATATTTCAACATGCTATTAAAACTGTTGTCAGTCAAGTTGTCATTTAAAATCCGGACATCATTGGTAATGTTATTGTTTTACTGATTATGCAAACAAAATGTAATTTTATTTGTTGTTTGTTGATTTTTAGATATAAAACTTGGTGAAGTGATTTATGTGTCGTTACTTTTTGAACATCCCCAGCACATTTTAACAATACAGTGATAATACTGATAACCGTGATCATTTTGGTCACAATAACCGTGATAAGAAATTTCCATACCGTTACATCCCTACTGTATAATTAATTGCATTTTATTATTTGCATTTATCATTTTTATTTTAGACCTGAGATCCATTTTTGAGAACCACAGTAGACACAAGCTTGTCATATTTGTTTTCTATGAAATAAACGCAATAAGGTTATTTCAATGTCAGGTTATAATGATTTCAGCAAAAGCAGCAAATGCAGTGACAATTTGAGGGATTATGTAATCCTGAGCGTCAGGTTCGTCTAGATAGCTGCAGGATATCACAGAAGAGGGTGTGAAAACATACACTGTAACACAATCTGACGAATATCCCAGTACTTTAACTTAAAATAGAGCCAGAGAGTATGAAAAGCAGCATATAAAAAGTTGAGGATTAAGCAAAAAGTATAAATGTTTCATTCAGACTGAAAGCTACACCAGCATCTGCCAAATCAGGTCAGCAAATTGCTGTTATGAAGCACAGCAGCTAACTACCTGGACAAATCTGCTAATGTTGATGCTCGGTAATGTGAACCACACTTTCCTGCCTAGTACAGCTGAATATGCAGAACCCCAGGGGCAACCATTATCCTCCAGTGTGGCTACTGATACAAACACCCCAAGGAGAACAGAAATAAAACAGGGTGGCAAAGCCGGTCATATACAGTTACAAAAATACACATTTAAAAATAAAGCCATCACAAGCTGCTCCAGAATAACACCCGCAGAGTAAATACATATTTAAAGCTATTTCAGGGCTCAAACCATAATCCATCCCCAAAGTGTTTCCACTGTTTGTCATAACTTGCTCTTGAGTGTATGGATTCAGATGCATGTCATGATGGAAAATTTTAAAATGATCTTTATGCATGGGTGAATTTACTAAACAGCTCAACCAGATGCTTAAAGGGTTAGTTCACCCAAAAATTTAAATTAGCCTGTGTTTTAGGTGTATATTACTTTCTTCTTTCAGACGAATCTAATTGGAGTTATATTAAAAATTGTCCTGGCTATTCCAAGCGTTATTATTGTAGTGGGTGGGTGTTTCTCTTTAGCAGTCCAAAACACGTTAAATAAAGCGCGCATCCATAATAAAACATGCCTCACACGGCCCTGGGTGGGTGAATAAAGGCCTCCTGTAGCGATTCCATGCATTTTTGTGAGAAAAATATCCATATTTCAAACGTAATAAACACTTTTCTCTCCCTTCTGCTGACTGTCGTACGTGGAAGCTCTTCCTGCGGATAACGTAGGACGTATGTGTCGCGTGCATGCCTCTGAGATATGCTAGTCTCACAAGTTTGTTTACAGGAGCAAAAGAAGCAAAGTTTCCTTACTTTAGCAAAGGAAAACCAGTTTCCTCTTGGCTTATATTGAAATCCTTCAACATTTTTCTTTACAAATCCTCGGTTTGTACTTCTAATTAATGACCAGCGTTGTGTTTTGTTCTCTCTCCACGTTCGTCACTAATCACGCAACGCCGACGTCCTACCTCATCTGCCGGAACTGCTTCCGCGTATGACAGATAGCAGAAACATTTTCTAACAAAAAACCCTGTTTTACAGTGTTTTATAAAGAGTTGGAAAAGTACTTTTGTACTATTCAACATAGTACTAATAGAAATGCAATTAAAACGGTCAGTTTGTGTTCTATCTTCAAGTTACATTGAGTAATGTAAAGGTCATGCATGTCTATGATTCTTTTCTTTTCTTTTATCCTTTGTTACCCTGGCTTTATAATGTCTGTTGTATTGTTTTGTATCTGTCGTTTAAAGCATAATAAAAAAATAAATAAAAGACAGACGGCGGAAGTGATAGAAAAGTGTTTATTATGTTTGAAATATGGATATTTTTCTTACAAAAACTCATGGATTCGCTACAGGAGGCCTTTATTCACACTCCGGAGCCGTGTGAGGCACGTTTTATTATGGATGCGTGCTCTTTATTTAACATGTTTTGGACTGTTGAACAGAAACCCCCACACACTACAATGATAGAGCTTAGAAGTGCCAGGAAAATTTTTAATATAACTCCGACTGGATTCGTCTGAAAGAAGAAAGTCATATACACCTATGATGGCTTGAGGGTGAGTAAATAACAGGCTAATTTTCATTTTTGGGTGAACTAACGGACTGGGGTAATTTAATAATAATATATTATTCTTATTTTTATTTGTGCTGTTACTTTATTTACAGAATTGTTTTGGTTAATAATTGGATGCTGAAAACTTGAAAATGCATGTTAATAAAGTGGTATCTGCTGGCACGATTAAAATATTCAAGTGTTTAGCTGACAGCATATTATAACTTTTAGTGTTTAAAATTGCCAAAGAACGTCCTTTGAAAATATGGATGCTAAAACACAGTTATTTCTAGCATTATGCATTATTGCATTATTTAAAGCATGTAACACTATAATGCCCATATGCAAGGTAATCATGTAGCTGCTCTTGCGATGAAGGCATTTTTTGTTTGAAGGAATAGTTCACCCAAATATGAAAATTTGCTAAAAGTTTTCTCACCCTCAGGCCATCCATAATGTAGATGAGTTTGTTTCTTCATCAGAACAGATTTGGAGAAATTTAGCATTACATCATTTGCTCACCAATGGATCCTCTGCAGTGAAGGGGTTCCATCAGAATAGCCGCATGTCAGTCCAAAGAGCTTATTAAAAACATCAAAATAATCCACAAGTAATCCACATGACTTCAGTTCATCAGAAAGCTGTGTGTTTATAAGAAACAAATCCATCATTAAGTCATTTTAACTTCAAACTTTTTTGCTTCTGGCCAAAATACAAATCCGTAATCCATAATAATGCTTCCTCTAGTGAAAAGTGTTGTTTTGCATATCAGAATCCACTAACATATTTGTTTAGAACTGTTTTGGATTGTTTTCGCCTGTGGATATTTCTCTCCTGATTCATACAGGATGACTTTCACTGGAGAAAGCAATGTTATGGATAGTGCTCATATTTCAACCAGAACAGAAATGGTTTGAAGTTACAAATATCTTAATGATGAATTTGTTTATTAAAAACATGCAGCTTTTTGCTTCACAATACATTAATTGATGGACTGGAGTTGTGTAGATTGTGACGTTTTTATCAGCTGTTTGGACTCTCATTCTGACGGCACCCATTCCCTGCAGAGGATCCATTGTTGACCAAGTGATGTAATGCTATGTTTCTCAAAAACTGCTACATCTTAGAAGAGTAAATCTGCATCAAATATTCATTTTTGGGTAAAATATTCCTTTAATGAAGCATTCACCAAAGAACATCTGCAGATCAAGTAACAGCACAAATTAAAAACTGAAATTCATACAAATATTTAAATACCCCCAGTGCATTTGAGGACATTTAGTATCTGGTTGAGCTGTTTAGTAAATTTGTCCCTGTGTTTACAAAAATATAAATGTAAAATTTTCCATTTAATTTGTGTTGTTTCTTGATTTTCAGACTTTCTTTGGTGAGTTGGATGCTAAACAACTAAATAAAATGCATGTAAATAAAGTGGTATCATTGGCATGATTCAGATATTCAAGTGTTTAGCTGACAGCATATTGCAACTTGTAGCCTAGTGTTTTTATGGCTGCTAAAAACTGTTATCTCTAGTTTACAGTAAAGGCATTATTCAAAGCAAGTAGCACAGATACCCATATGCAAGACAATCATGTAGAGGCTCTTGCAATGAAGAAAGTTTTTTGTTTAATGAAGCATCCAAAACGACCGATTTTGCAAATTCTGCAGGAACAGGCTTGTTACACTAAATCAAAAAGAAGGACTAGGTCTAATTTTATTTCACATGGCATATTTAGGATGTATAAATAAACTGAAGAGGCAATTAGGACTTTCTCAAACCACAGACACAGAACCTCTGCTATTCTATCTACTTCACTGCTAGGAAATCTGACCAAACACATCAGCTGAAAAAGCTTGGGGGGGAGGGGGGACCGTTGTGTTTATAGAAGATACCCAAAGACATCCTGCTCTGTATAGACAGCTAGTTCTGTGTCTAACATGTAAAACCACTTCCTCTGCAGACCATAACCCAGGACCAGAAGAGTTCTGCCTCTACAGGCCAACAGTCTGCACTCCCAGGATTCCTCTAAGCTATGAAAATAAAACTCGGAACCTGATCACATTCACTCCTATTTTTAAACCCGCAGGCCTTCAGCCTGTACCCTCCAGGACTAGAGAAGGCATGTGAAAGGTCCTGAACTTGAACTGCAGTCGACTTTGCTGCTTACAGGAAAGAACGCCATCGCAGGTTTAACATGATAGGCTGCGGTCCAATGAGTTATGCATCTCAGGTAACACTTTCAGCACGCTCCGTGAGAAGCAAACAAAAGCAAGAGATTAAGGGGAAAAGAAAAGAGGAGAGGGTTAAAATTAGAAGAGGAAGATCCAAGTTCCACTTGGTGCTTTTACATCATTCCGTGAATAATTAAATCCCACTTTAGAGGAAGTGTTTGGCAGACACATGATAACCCAAGACTGACCCACTTGGAAGTGGGTGGGCTCTGATTCATCCACATATGTTGCCAGGATCCCCCGCATTGCGAGTGGTGGCAGAGGCCAGTAAATCTTAAAGCCGCTATCCGTCAACGGCAGTTTGTTTAGTGTATATCAGCTTTAGACACTCATTCTGAAGTTCTGTTTATATTTCCACTGTCCAGCAACCCACACAAGCCCTTCATCTCTAGGGTCCATTTAAAAAAAATACTACAGTCCCATTCACTCAGTGTCATCAGTGACATGTTTGGCCATGATTAATCATACTGCAGGACAAACCTGGCTGCCAGTATCTATAGGAATATTCATATAAACCTGTTAATTAATTATTTGAATGCAAATGATATTACGTAAAAATTTGAATTGGTAAAATGGAGAAATAAAGATCGTAAAATAAATAAGAATATTTTCAGTGTAGTTTCCCAGTGTACCTCACTTTAAATATTTTATGATACCAAATAAAATTGTACGAAATGGCAGAACATTTATTGTACACAATATTGACCTCAAAATCGCTAAAAAAAAGACTTGGGAAATGTGTTATGTCGTCAATATATAGACACTGATCAAAAGTTGTTAATAATTAGGATTTTTTTTAAAGGTGTCTGCTCACCAAGTGTACATTTATTTGATCAGAAATACAGTAAAATCAGTAATACTGTAAAATATGATTTAAAAATTTTCTATTCACCTCGCTTTTTTAGAACGATGAGCTTTGTAAAAATCGACGCGTTTCAGAAAGGCGGGGCATAGAGGAGAAACAACGTGTTTCTCCTCTGATTATTGTGTTTTTTGAACCTTAAACCGCATAAACACATTTCATTACACCAAATACACAAAATAATGTTATTTTTAGCAGCATCATATGACCCCTTTAAAATATCTATTATTATGATGGCAAAGCTAAACTTTCAGAAGTTATTACTTTAGTCTTCAGTTTCACATGATCCTTTAGAAATCATTCTAATATACAAATTTGGTGCTTAATTATTAATAACAGTTCTTATTATCAATGTTAAATACAGTTCTTGCTGCTTAATATTTTTGTGGAAACCCTGATATATTTTCTTTCTACAATCATTTATGAATAGAATGTTCAAACAGGAAATATTTTATCACTTTTGATCAATTCTGCTGAATACATTTTTTTTTTAAATTCCCCCAGGTATCCTCAAATCTGGCTCACAAGATCCACTTTCCTGCAGAGTTTAGCTCTAACCCTAATCAAACACACCTGAGCATGCTAATCAATGTCTTCAGGACCACTAGAAAATCACAGGTAGGTGAGTTTGATCAGGGTTGGAGCTAAACTCTGCAGGAAAGTGGATCTTGCGAGTCAGATTTGAGGATCCCTGGATTACCCCCAACTTTTGAATGGTAGTGTATCACGGTTTCCACAAAAATATGAAGCAGCATATTGGGTCAGACTACTTATACTGTATACAGCAGACAGAGATATTTCATAAGGTTATACCTAGAGCAATAATTATTTACCAAGTATCTCAATGACCGTTAGAAATAAAACATTTATGATTTTGTGATTTTGTGTTTAATGCAATGTGATAATACTGACTAGTGAATGAACTAGATGTGATAGAAATAACAGCTAGATAGCGGGTTGCGATAAAAGGCTTGCCGCACTTCAACGCACATAAAACCTAATGTATCTGGAGAGAGGAAATGAAATGGTCCTATTAGCCTGACTCCAGTTTAATGCATGGAACAAGACACCGAATCCCTGACTGTAATAAATCTTTATTATAATTTTTTTTTTGCATTAATTCAAAGCATCTAATTATGTACTCTGACATTGCTGCTAATGAAAAATGCAAGACATATCATGGCCTGTCTTGCGGTGGAGATAGAGAAAACATTTACTTTGCAAATGCTATGGGGTGTTTTGAGCTCACATGCATCTAATTATGACCAGTGTACACAAATTCTACTAATCCAACCAGTGGGACTGTAAAGTATATTGCTCAAGAGCAGGCTTTTACACTGAGGACTAGACTGTGATAGCTATATTTGCAGTAAAACATTCTGGCATGGTTTACTGTCTGCTCTCCACGTTTCCGTGACGGAGGTAAGGGGTGAACCATGGTAATGGCACAGTAACTGACTGCAATGTCGCCAGGCCAGGAACACAGCTTTGTTCCACTGACATTAAATCCTCCTTGAAAGCTGCACTCAACCCTGACAAACACATGCATGCTTTGGGGCTCTGCATTGAGATCCACATAAAAGGCTCTCAAACGGCGAGGCTAAATAATTGATTCCCTTTTAAAAACATAATCTATGCTCTTTAACATATTCTGTGTGAGGATTAATTGGCTTTTCGTGCTCTAAGTAACAAATCCTCTTTCTTTAGGTCTCTTTGCCAGCTAGCATTCCCTAGAGATGAACGGTCACTAACCTTTTAATTTGGCAACCGACGGAGCTGAATCCATAGCACAAATTGTTCATACCTCAGCACTATGTATAGGTCTGATTATGAAAATAAGCGATATTAGAGTGCTTGTTCGTCCAAAATTCACTGCCATGATTCTAGGATGTTATTGTTGGTTGACAGAGCTTCTCTATGCCTTTGCTAAGGTGTTCTGGGTGGTTTTACCATGCTTCTGTGCCATTACTGGGGATTTCTGGGTGGTTACATTGCTTCTGTACAGTAGGTGTCTGCTCACGTTGGACTATGATAGCTGCATGATTTAAGGTATTATTTATGCCAATAGCACAAACTGCCCATGCATTATACACCATAATTGAAGTGTTACATTTGAAATTTTAAGATCAATATATACACACACACACAATCTAACGATGCCTATATATTTTAAAATGTATTTTTAAGCTTATATTATGATTTTTTCTTCTTATTGTACATTTTATGTTGCATTTTAGGTGGATATTTGTAATTACACATTAATTACTTTAGATTTGTGGGGTATAAACAACATTCT
Organism: Sinocyclocheilus grahami; assembly: GCF_001515645.1. Classification (NCBI taxonomy): domain Eukaryota; kingdom Metazoa; phylum Chordata; class Actinopteri; order Cypriniformes; family Cyprinidae; genus Sinocyclocheilus; species Sinocyclocheilus grahami. Next base: position 994,177 of record NW_015505499.1, read on the forward strand.
TGTTTTGAAGTGAAAAGTTAGACCCTCGGGGTAGGATGACCCCCATCTTATGTCAGTTTAACAAAACAGTACATACACAATAAAAACACTATATCAAATGCTTTACATTTTAAGCGCATAAAAATTAAGAACGTAAATGTTAAAGTCACCTAATGTAAATTGGGGCAGAAAAACTCCAGCAGATTTTAATGTTAATAACATAATTAATTACAATCGTAATGAAACCACAGAAAGTTTATTCGAATACAATTGTTTATTAGGAGTGCATATAAAGGCATTTTAGCCACTAGTAGTGGATTTCAAAATGTCTTTTAAGAGTAACAGCTCCATCTTGTGTTGTAAGCAGTTTTATGCACTTTCTTTTTTCAAACCATCAAGAAGTCCTACAATAACTTTCACAATGGAATCGCTGCTCTATTGGTAATTTAAGTCAGTCATATAGGGGTAAGTGGTTCTCTTAGTGATGATCTGTTGGTCACATTTTATATTATTTTTTATGTTAGACTCAACTTTCAATCACTGTGTCCTGGATTAAAAAAACATTATTTGCCTCTAGTCATTACATACAAACAATGACAAGAGTCAAGGTCACAGTGCGAGGACATAAAAAAAAAACATTTTGGAGTGTACTGTATAAACATATTAAAGATTTAACATTAAAAAGATTAAGAATTAGTAGGTTTGACAATTTGTACAAAAAAATAAAGGAAAAGTGAAAATCTGGCCAATTACTACTCCCATTATTAGACTTATTTTTTTCAACATGCTGTCCCAACAGCACTTTAATATGCAAATTAGATACAGTGTATAGATAACATTGTGCTTAATGGGAAAATCAGTTTATGGAATCTTTACACACATATTGCATAAAGAAAAATGGTATATCAAATCATTTTGTTATGTATTGTATAACATAGTTGAGAACCATCCTTAAAGTTAGTTATAAAAAAATCCTGAAACCTAAAAATTGATAGGTGATTTAAAAAAAATTCCCATTGTTTTTGCCTTTTCATGTCTATTCTTGTCATTTTATTTTTAGAAAAACTGAGTCCTTGTGTCCTCTACAGAGGACATAGCATAACTTATGAATAAAATATAATTTTTCAAAAATTTTATTTTACCATTTTTTTCTTATGCTCTAAACAATGTAATGACATGAAAGAATACTAAATTCACAAATCTTTCTATTTCTGGTTCTCAGGAAGATGTATATATATATATCGCAAAATATATACACACACACACAATCTAACGATGCCTATATATTTTAAAATGTATTTTTAAGCTTATATTATGATTTTTTCTTCTTATTGTACATTTTATGTTGCATTTTAGGTGGATATTTGTAATTACACATTAATTACTTTAGATTTGTGGGGTATAAACAACATTCTTGTTTTGAAGTGAAAAGTTAGACCCTCGGGGTAGGATGACCCCCATCTTATGTCAGTTTAACAAAACAGTACATACACAATAAAAACACTATATCAAATGCTTTACATTTTAAGCGCATAAAAATTAAGAACGTAAATGTTAAAGTCACCTAATGTAAATTGGGGCAGAAAAACTCCAGCAGATTTTAATGTTAATAACATAATTAATTACAATCGTAATGAAACCACAGAAAGTTTATTCGAATACAATTGTTTATTAGGAGTGCATATAAAGGCATTTTAGCCACTAGTAGTGGATTTCAAAATGTCTTTTAAGAGTAACAGCTCCATCTTGTGTTGTAAGCAGTTTTATGCACTTTCTTTTTTCAAACCATCAAGAAGTCCTACAATAACTTTCACAATGGAATCGCTGCTCTATTGGTAATTTAAGTCAGTCATATAGGGGTAAGTGGTTCTCTTAGTGATGATCTGTTGGTCACATTTTATATTATTATTCATGTTAGACTCAACTTTCAATCACTGTGTCCTGGATTAAAAAAACATTATTTGCCTCTAGTCATTACATACAAACAATGACAAGAGTCAAGGTCACAGTGCGAGGACATAAAAAAAAAACATTTTGGAGTGTACTGTATAAACATATTAAAGATTTAACATTAAAAAGATTAAGAATTAGTAGGTTTGACAATTTGTACAAAAAAATAAAGGAAAAGAAAGGATTTAGAAACTTCAGCAAATATTAATAACAGCCATAAATAGTGTTAAATAGATCCACAAGTGGCACTGTGAAAAAAAGAAAGAAAAAAAAAAATTATATATATATATATATATATATGAGTAATTTTTAATGAAATGTAATGAGTATTTTAGTACATAAATTTGTAATTTCTTCCCCATAAAACAATATAGAGTGTAAGATTATGTTTTACATTTAAAATACATAGAATGCCATTATATATGAAGCCCAGATTAAAATCCATTAACTGTGATAATTATATACATGAGAACAGTGTGTGGGTCAAAGAGGTACTATATGCTGCTGTTTCTTATTTTCTCTAATTTCCTCTCTAAAGAGTGGTTTAGGATTTGGTATCATGAAGAATACTGTACATGTCCTCCTAGACAGATCGGAATAAGATATTTGAGTTCTTCGTCTTTATCCGTATTTGCTTCCTCCGGCTGTGATCTGAAAGAGAAAACATTGAACATTCAGAATCAACAACAGACACACATGTTCCTGCTTCACTTTTCTTGTGGTGTAGCCTAATGGAACCCAAGTTGTATGTTTGAGCATGCATCATCATTATTGACACTAAACTGCGCAGTTCTCCTCAATTATAATATCAAACCCTCTGAAGTAAGCAAGGGCTGCAGAAAACACACCTTTCATGCACATTTTCATGCAGTGTCTCTTGTGGACAAAGTTGTTTTTGTTGCCTCCACAGCCACTGTAACGAAACATCTGGCATCTCTCAGTCCTGGGGTTGTAAACGTATCTCCTCACAGAGCCATCACAATCGCCCCTATCAACTGGACTCAAGCAGAATTCTGGGGGATTGAACTCTGAAATACAATAGCAATAGGTCGGCAATATCAGCAGCAGCTAAAAAAATGATCCAAGTATTTTGTAATGAGATGTAATGAGTATTTCGGTGCATAAACTTGTCCTTTCTTCCCCATAAAACAATATAGAGTGTAAGATTGTTTTAATGCGATAACAATATGTTGGCAATATTAGTAGCATAAAAAAACACTTTATATACATTCAAACATGTTTATCTGAGACAAAAAGATATATTACATAATAATACATAATAAATTTTATATATATATATATATATATATATATATTGCATATAAAACAGTACAGATACATGATTACAAGTAGCTATAATATATAAAAACAATTATATATTTTTTTAATGTTTGCCCTGCATTTCTGCTACACAATTAAACAATTAACTAGCCACTTTTCATGTCTCTTTGCGACCAAGTACCAATTACTGTAATTGTATTGCAATGTACAGTATGTATGTACATATTATATTTATACATCACATCTAATCCCTATCATTTCTTATTTATTGTTTGTTCAGCATATTTTATTGCACTGTATAGGATGTGAAAAGGTAAAGTGTTACACTTTATGATTATTTTTCTTTGATGTTGTTTAAAATATGATCCAAATGGCTACATCAATGTCATTTTATATTAGTTTAAGATTACTTTTATGCTGTTCTAGCTGGAATAACACCAGACTGCTGCAGGGATGACATATTTTTGTGGGCCAAGCTCGGAAATGACTTAGCATTTTAGCACATCTGGTTCATCGCCCATCTGCTTTTACAGCCTCATTGTGTTTATAATTATAATCATGATCTTGCAAACTATTCTAACTCAATTTCAGGGATTTTTAAAAAAATTTTTATGAAGAAGTTGTCAGAAGAGTAGTGATGCTGAGATTGAAGTCACTGTGGTTCATTTATAGCTTATGTTTAGAAACCAGGTTGATGCTAACTTCTGGGTTGGCCTATAAAAATACATTATCATTGCAGCACTCTATTCATTCTAGCTGGAATGACAAACTCAACTTGACTTTACATATTTGATCCACTAGATGGCAGTAAAATCTAAGCATTGTCCTTCAGTGGAACCACAGAGCTTTTGTGCATCCAAGTCACCCTTTTAACCCAAAAGCAATTATTGTAATTAATTTGCAGTTACTTTTAACCCAGAAAGTAAATTGCCAATGATAAATTAGTAAAACAGAACGCTGACATGATGGTGAACATCACTTACTATACTTCATTACCTACTGTGATTAAGGCAAGAAGAGGGCAGGCAAATGTGTAATATGTAGCTCTCATTAATACATGATAACCATGTAAATACCATGTTTGCAATTCCCCTCAAGAGCCCAAATCCCAAGTAAGTAATTAAAGTGTATTTATATAGCATTTATCTCAGCAAAGCTGGCCAAAGTGCTGAACAAAATCAAAGAGTTAAAATGAGTGCTGTCAAACGATTAATCGCATCCAGAATAAAAGTTTTTGTTGACATAATATATGTGTGTGTACTGTGTATATTTATTATGTCTATATAAATACACACACATACATGTATATATTTAAAACAAATATGTTTATATATTAAATATATTTATCTGTAATATAAATAATATAAATATAAATATATGTAAATATTTGAAAAGTATATAATATGTGTGTGTGTGTGTATTTATATATACATAATAAATATACACAGTGCACACACATATATTATGTAAACAAAAAACGTTTATTTTGGATGCACTTAATCGTTTGACAGCACTAGTTAAAACATCAAACAAGCAAGACAAACCATAAAACAGTCAAACAATAAAAACATAGATAAAATCCAATTAGAATGAAGAAGGGGTCATTTAACACAACAAAATATACTTGCAATTACAAAAGCTGATATTCAGTTTTTTATGTATTATATATTATTACAAAATCACATATTTGACTCGGATTTCTGTGCAATCTGTGTGCCAGACAAGGATGTCATGTGCCCTGGGGCTGTGGAGCAGAGAGCAGCTCTTAACTGTCAAAATAAGCAGGAGGAGGCAGGAAAAATGGCTGCTACGCTGCCCTCTGGACTCAGAAAAACAGAATGTCTGACACGAAGGCACAGCTGTCTAGAACCCTCTGCCTGTGTGTGTGTGTGTGTGTGTGTGTGTGTGTGTTTGTACACGTGTGTGAGATGTGTGACTCTCACCTGGTTCCTGTGCAGATGGTTGGGACATTCTCTGCATTGGCAAATGTGATGCATTCAAAGGAGCTTCAACTAAAAATGACCAAATACACAAACAAAAATTATAATTCATATAAAAGGTATTAATGGTATTTCCATAAAACAATTGTTTTTGTGTGATTCTGCACGTGTTTAAAGGTCCAACAAAAATCCAAAACAAACAAAATAGCTTAGCACACCTTAGGTCACACCTACAGATCACTGCAAAAATATCCAGCACAAATAAAAAGGTTTTCTGATATTATCAACAAGCAGGATGTGTGACTCATCTCACCATGTTTGATGAGAGGTTCTGTTTTGGGTTTGGCTTCTTCTTCCTCTGGCTTTAATGGAGCATTTTGTTCCATGTGGTTTGAGGCAGCTAAAAAGAGGAAAGAAAATGAAAAATGAGATAATCTTTGTTGTCCTGTTGTTACAGGAGAGTCATTTTCTCTCAGGTAGCACTATTAGTACTATTAACATGTTTCCTGTCTGTCAACCCCCTTTTTTCCCAGTCATGTCCTGGCTGGGATTTCTAAATTGCCTAAAATGTAGTTTGACCGATAGCATGTGTGATAAGGTGGGATCTGCAGGGAACGGTCAAAGCTATGCAAATTTGTGTACATATAATGTATGAGGATGGTAGAGAGCACATCGATATAAAAACCTAGGCAATCTAGAAATACCAGCCAAGACATGTCCATGAAAAAGAGGACATATGGTCACGCTAAATACTAATGTATTCAAACATATGCTTAAAAACAAGTAACTATTTAGCACTTGACACCATTTAAACATTATTTGCACTTCTTTTAATGTATATTACATTTGACATGACTTTTAATTTTGGCTATATTTTTGTGTATTTCATTTTAGTTTAGAAGTCATTAATTTCAATCTTTAAAAAATAGTGTAGAAACAATTTTCACTCAGCAGCCGCAAGTAAATTTCACAAACAGTTACAAAGAAACAGCAAGTAATTAAATGTGAAATTTTTAAGAAAAACTAATTATATAATTTTACAATCATCTTTATGCAATTTTATAACTAATTTTAATAGGCCTATATATGTCTGTAGCATCTTTGGTACTGTATGTGGAATAGTCATCTACAACTATAGTTTTAGTCAAGGGTTTTTTGTTTGCCAATTTTTTTTTTGTTGTTTTCACCTTCTCTCTGACCTTTAACAGGCTGCTGTCCTTTTAAGACATCTGTGTAAATGCCCTCTTCACATGTGAAATTGGATACAGTGCTGCTCTAACACATACAAGCTTGTCTGTTTGCTGTTGGGTCCAGTATAGTTTTAACTGCCTTATCCTTCAAGGATAATTTGATTCCTAATGATATGACCCCTTTAGCACTAAATGCACTCAGAAATCTTCTGCACTGACTCTGGCTGTTCAAATTACTGCTAAAAAACAGAATTTGGACTGAATTACAATAGGCTGAATTAAAAGTGCTAATTGCACTATGGAATGAAGGTTATTGAGATCAGAATACAAAAGGGCTGTAACCTTTGTCATGCAGATGACTTTAATCACAGGGTTTGTACAAAAACAATGTCATTATTGAAAATTGCAGAGAAGAGAAATGTTATGTTGCTGGTACATACGTAGACATCTCTCATGGCATTCTTTTATAGTCTTGAAGTTGTTGGCATTCCCAAAGCAGCCGCCGTAAAAGAATCGCTTGCATTCCTTGCTCTTGTTATCAAAATAATAACGAGGCACCAGTCCTCGACACGGCCCCGGCTCATCCTCCAGATGGCATGGACTCTTATCCTCTACAAAAACAAGGAAAAAGATGGGGCAGACCATAAATCGTGTAATTCGTTATTGAAAGCTTCTTTTTCATCAACTGTAAACATGAACATAAATTAAAAGTGTTAGTAATGATTTCTTTTTTCATGCTTTGAAATATCATATATAGGGTAGTTTTTCAGCAAATTTTCCATCTTGGGGTGAACTATTACTTTAATTTTACAGCTCAGGGTAAGGATTTTTATGCAAGAATTACAACTAGACAAATATTGGAATTGAATACTAAAGCAGCGGCTTTCAGCAGAACCAGCTCTATCGTCCGTCCCCTTAACAAACACCCTGGCCATAAGCCACAGACAGGCTGGAGTGATTGATATATTCCAGCTCCATCTATAGCACATGCCCTGTTGATAAATTAATGGCTGGATTCCAAAGTTTCACAGATTAAAAAAATCACTTAATTTCCTGCCACGGTTTTGCCCTGTAAAGCAGAATTTATTTATGGCCATTGCTAATTAAAATATTTCACTTAAGTGGTCATTCATCATGGAGAGAGGCCGCTTTGATCCAATCAGCTTGGAGAAATCATCAGGGTATTTTGTTTTTCTCTCTTCTTTCGGATAAATCAGATTTAGGAGGAACGATAGGTTGCACTAACCTGATCATAAATGTCACAAAGTGACTATACAGATTAAAGCCGGTTGCTGCTTTTGGATATTATATAAGTCAATGTTAATTGCAGTCTCACTTACTGCTTGAAAGTGATTACAATGCGATTATGGTCAGGACAAAAATTCTGAGTAAGCAGAAAATAAAACTGCTTTTGGTCCATACAACGAAAGTCAATAAGGCCAAAAACAACACTGAAGCTCACCAACTTTAACATAACAACATATATATTTCTTCAAAATAGCTCAAAATAAATGATGACATAAAGGTGTAGTTCACTCTAAAATGCAATATAACAATATTTTCATCAGATTTTATTTGCTGGTTTATCCCAATCATTCAAAAACTGCTGAATTTGATAAAATGTGCATGCAAATTGACAGATAACATACATCAATAAAATGGGAGAATTAATTTGGGAAGATGTTTTGGGTTGGGGGTGCTGTACGCGCGCCGGAGGGGGGGTATAAATATATGGGGCAAATTTTTTATATAGCATATTTCTTAGCGATAGATGCTTTTTACACTAAGTGAAAATAGCAGTATTTTTTAGTGATATGCTATTTACACTAAGTGCAAATAGCTATAGATAGTTAAAATAGCAGGATATTCTGCTAATTACTTATTGCAAATAGTGTCAATTATCTGCACCCCAGCATTGTAATACATTATAAAACAGTGTGCAATAATAACTTATTGAGTGTAAATTTTAATTCAAATTATTAAATGGATGCCAACTTATTGGGACAAAAGCCCTCCCTACACCTAACCCTACCCGATACTTTATTTTCAACTTTTTGATTATTTCCTTCATTTGTATTAAAAATAAATGCTTTTCTGATGTGATTTGAAATTTGAAATGGTAGAAAAAAAGTTAGCCAAAAAGCAGATGTTTGAACCCAGGTCGATCGCGTCAAACGAAGTATGGCACATGCTTTACCATCTACGTCACTGAATCTTACGATTAAAGACCGTCTTTTGTAATGTTGACTATCCCAATCACACGTTGGTGGGTGAAGTTAGTGTAAATAGCCTCTGCCAACAAAGATTTTTTTTTTATTCCCAACAGTTAAACAGTTGCCCCCAAAAAAAAAAAAAAAAAAAAGCACCCCCACTTCCCGCGCCTATGTTAGATACTGTGTTCTGATACTCTACGTCCCGACGAGAAGCGGTAGACGAATGCTAATTAAGCTTAGCAAATGACCACTCACATACAGCATTGATCAAAAGTACACATTCACAAGGACAATTAATAAACGGAATTAAATTAACTGAATTAAAATGCTACAAATTAATTATGCGGTTTTAAATGGTCATAGTCAATATACTTCCGACTTCTAGCAGAAGTGTAGATGGGATGCATCTAGAACACTTACCAAAATGAATAATTCAAAACTGCTTTTCTCCTGAACAGCCTCTTGGGTTATTTTTAGGAAAGGAGATTGTCTTGATGCCAGGCTAGTGTCTCTCATTCCATGTATCATTTACTCACAAGGACATGACTTCTGCGCAATATGTTTAACTCAGTGCTCATTAAAAAAAGATGGCAGCAAGAAAGCTACTTTCAAGTAGGTTCTGTGCCAGCTGAGTAACTCCCACTGAGATGAATGTAAATGCTATATGGATAGCTCTCACAACACATAATACACCTCATTGACTCAAACAAACAAATTGCAATTCCATCTATCACCAGCAGAGGCACAAAAATACACATTTCTCAAAACACATCAAAATGTAAAACAAAATATTTCTTAAAGGGGTCATATGATGCGATTTCAAGTTTCCTTTCTCTTTGGAGTGTTACAAGCTAAGTAAGCATGTTTTGTTATCAGTTTAAGTATTTGCTATTGACTGTTCAAATGCGGAGTTTTGCGCAGCGCAGAGTAACGCGTCGTGTGTGTGTGTGTGTGTGTGTGAGGGGTACAGGGTCACATCACAGGAGAGTGAACTGCCTGTCAGAAATCATAGCACGTCAGCTGTCTTAACCGCGGCTTGTGTACTGAGGACATCGCGTGCGTGCTCCTCGCCCAAACAAACAACACATAGATCGTGTGTGTCATCTGGTGTCAAATAGCGATGACACGGATGCACACACCTTCTAAATGCTCTACTAGTGCTCGCCATAATAAACAGAGATAGCTCTTACTTTTTCCTTGGAAATGCAAGCTTCAAACAGAACAGTCAATGAAGACGAAGAAGAGAATGATGTGTAGCTCCCGGCGCCGATTTATACTGTAGTCGCACTGGTAGTGACGTCATGGCTGTTGCCGGCCAACGAGTTGGTGTTTTTTAAATGTATGCTTCAGACACGGGTCACGACGAGGAGTTCCCCATAGCGACCCCTAGAGGACGCAGTTCGAAGTTCCCATGAAAGGGAACTACGTGTTTGAGAGAGGCGGGGCATAGAGGACCTACAATAATGTACAGTATTTGAAAAATGATGTGTTTTTTGAACATTAAAATATGTCAACATATTCTGTTACACCAAATACACAAAATAATGATCTTTAAAATAGCATCATATGACCCCTTTAAGAAACTGGTTTTCTAGGGGAAAAAACTGATTTAGAAAATGATCTTTCTCTCCCAGTTGATCTATCTCTTTCTCTGTCTCATACTTTACATACAAAAACACAAACAAACCACTCTTTAAAGTGCACTGATGATTTGATTCACTAGATGGAGACATTTGTCATTTCTCACAGTGGTTTATTATCTGATGTTTGTTCCATATATTCAAGTGATTCTCTTTGAATCTGAATTTTAAGTGCATAAATGCAAACAGTGAGAGCTTGTTTAATTGTTGCTTTTTCATTTAGAGGATGCTTTTATCCAAAGTGACTAACAAATTAGGAACATGACAAGCAAGAACCAAAAATACTCACAGTACCCGCAATGCAGTTACAGTGCAGAGAAAACCGAGAGGAAGGGGGTTATGCTTGAGATATGCACATAAAGAGGTCTGTCTTGAGTCATTTCATGAAGGTTGTTATTGGCATCTATGGTTCATGAAGAACCTTCAACCATGCACTCTTAAAAACATAGTAGCATTGGCATTGGTGGTTCTATTAAGAAACTTTAACATCCATGGAACCTTTCCATAGCAGAAAAAGTTCTTTAGATTATTAAAAATGTCTTCACACTAAGGCAAACAAGGATATTTTAAGATTCTTCACTGAAAGGTTCCCCAAAAAATGGTTCTTCTATGGCATCGCTGCGAAAACCCCCTTTTGGAACCTTTATTTTTAAGACTATGGAACCTTTCCTTTCCACAAAAGGTTATTTTTAGTGGAAAAAAATTATTATAAAAATTATTCTTTTAAAAACTGGTTGATCACTGAAAGTGTCTTTGGGGAACCCAAATGGTTCTTCCATAGCATTGCTGCTGCTGCAAAAAAACACCCTTTTTGGATTAATTTTTTTATTTTTTTAAGAATGTAGCAGGCAGTAACATCAGAGCATTTACCAAGAGGAGTGTGACATAAACCTTCTTTGGTTCATTGAAGACCAGATACTGTGTTCGAAGGGTTGATATGTTTAAAGTGTTAAATGCTCCCTCTATTACTAGAAAAAGCAAGTTTGGTGGCCGCAGAAATTAGAAACTGACTTGGCAGAGCTGCAAATAATCAGGGGCATGTGGTGAAGAGTGCAGAAGAAATGAATCCAAACACAGCAGTCAATTTCCTCTTCTGCCTCCATGGGGGATCTTTGGCAATACTTCGCAGGCATTTACGAGGTCTCATGTCCTTGGAGGTGTTTGTCCAAATGAGCCACAAAGTTTCTGTTTTCCCCACTCTGTGGCTGTGATGGGACTGAGGCTTGTTTAGCAGTCACATGACAGAGTCTGTTTTGTGCTGATTATTATGATGACCTCTCACAGGAGGCGACGTTGCAGGGGCCATTCCAAATCACAATGACCCCCACTGGAAAGCGTAATGAGATATGACTCACCCAACCAACCAACCAAAGTGCTGTAAATAATCCAATGTGGCCTGACTTTACTGTGAACTGCACATTTGTCCTTGTTTTATTAGGAAAAGGACCAAGAGTTCCTTATTATTCTTGTTGAAATAATCAGATTGCCTAAATGGTATCTTTCATCTCTCTCATCTCAGCTTTGACTTGTTGCCATGAATTTGCCTCTGCGACCTCGAGTAATTTCCATTTCTGCCTTTATATACTAATTTAATGCCAATATTGAAGATGAAACAATAGCATTAGAATTATTTGTATTCATCAAAGCTTTGCTTTGAAAGGCTACAACAATACATGCATTATTCCATGTATGGCTTCCAACATATCTAACATACACAATAATGTCTTTGTTTAAAAGCATGAAGGTTTTCTGAAAAAAACAACTGTTCTTCTCTTCTTAACTTGGCCCCGTGTTTTTTAAAGTATCTTTCATACCCTCTACAAAGTAATATGGTGTAGGTTATAATTATAACACTTGCTGAGTCTAAACTGATCCATAATTGCAGTACCACACCAATGCATTACATTATTGTTTTTATGGGATGTTAACGAGTCGTTGGGAATGACTCCCTCATGGTGAACTCTTCACTCTTCCCATAAAAGTATATGGTGGAATGCGTGTTATTTCTATGGTTATAAAACAAGAAGTAGTTTTTTATGCTGATTGGTCAATACAGCATTCCAGCCGTTGTAAAGTACAGATATGACGTACAACACCCACATTACTGTGTTGCACCCATAGACTAATGTGCTGTTATTGTTTACATGTCAGTGACTTAAGTTGTTACTGTATGCTGATAGCAAAAGAGATTGAATTTAATTACATTTATTTTACTATAGTATAAATGTTGTTATTGTTTATATACAATAACAGTATATAATAAAATATTTTGAGTTAGCATTTATTTTTATACTGTAAGTTTTAATTTTAGTTAACGTTTTATGTAATTTTGTTGTGTGCTTTTGTCATTTTAATTATTTTTTTTAATATGCCTATATAGCTTTAATACAGTTTTATTTCACTTTTAGTAATTTTCTATGTTCTTCATTTAATATTTATATTTTATTTTATGTCAAATTTTTTTTTTTAAGTTTTAGTGTTAGTTAAAGGCACAATATGTAAGATTTTTTAATTAAAATATCCAAAAACCACTAGAACAGTGTTATATATTTTGCTGACTTGTGTACTTACATTATCCCAAATGTTTCGAAGAATGTTTAAATCCGGAGAAATAAGCAATTTTAACTAGTGACACGGCCCGTGTCTATAGTGTCATTGTGTCGCCTGCCAATGACGTCATAACCCCTCGATTTCCGGTTTTGTTTTGTAAAAAATATGGAAACACCAAAGACGCTATAATATGTTGTGTGTTTTATTAGACAGGTGACGACCGCACAGAGTAGCATTATAACAGAACTTTCAAATGTATCTAGTATGATAAAACAGCACTGCTGTTTTTGTACTCCCCACATACGCACGACCGGAAGAAGCGGAAGCGGTCGACTGTGGCATAATAAAAGCTCCGCTGCTTTACCCCACATAC
>NW_015505499.1:1010309-1031705 GCF_001515645.1 Sinocyclocheilus grahami
TGCCAATGACGTCATAACCCCTCGATTTCCGGTTTTGTTTTGTAAAAAATATGGAAACACCAAAGACGCTATAATATGTTGTGTGTTTTATTAGACAGGTGACGACCGCACAGAGTAGCATTATAACAGAACTTTCAAATGTATCTAGTATGATAAAACAGCACTGCTGTTTTTGTACTCCCCACATACGCACGACCGGAAGAAGCGGAAGCGGTCGACTGTGGCATAATAAGAGCTCCGCTGCTTTCGAGCAGTGTGTCACACTCATTCAGCGCCTCGTTTCGCTTCGACGGCTTTCATCCTCACCCTGCTTCATTCTACTACGTTAATAAATCATTAGCTCATCCATGAACATGATTTCTGCCCGAGTCCCGTCGGATTGCATCGGCTGTGGGGATGAAGACGACAACTCCCATGATTCCACACTCAGTCACGGCGTCATCAAACTATGCCTTTGCCTATGTTTATTTTGAATACGTGCCCTCCAGCGGCGAAAATTACATATTGTGCCTTTAACAGTAACATCACTGTTAGAAAAATGCAAAACAGAAGCACTTTCACAAGTACTTTCAGACTTTTGGAACTTGTTGTACATAATGAATTTGTTTATTAAAATAATCCAATTCCCTAATATTTTTGTTATGTATTGGGCATTTCATAAAAGCAGTGAACCCCTCAAAACCTTGCAATATTATGAGTAAATACACTGCTGCGCACTGAACCTAAAAACGCTCCTTAGCTCTGACGCGTTCACAATATAGCACAGTCTCTCATAACTTATTGCCAAATACTATATTAGTAATCTTTGCATTTACTTTGCCCAAGATATGCTTATCTGGATTGCTGTTTGTAGCATGGGTGTGTGGAAAACTGTCATGACACATGAGTCTGGGTCAGGCCATCCAATATGCTGAGAGAAAATGGAATTGGCTAACACAAAAGCCTCTTTCTCATTCCGAAAGATGCACTGAATCTAAAGGTTATTTTACACAAGTTATGAAAAAAAAGTCATATTTGTATTTGTTTTTGTTTGTCATAGAAGAGCACAAGTCAGGTAAATATTGCCTTACCTTTCACAAGACACATTTCCTCACACACCTGCAGGGTCTCAAAATTGTTTGCATTGCCTTGGCAGCCTCCGTATTCAAAGAGTTCACAGCGACCTGTGTCAATGTCAAAGTAGAACCTGTCCTTTATTGCCTTGCACGGCCCTTCGTCTTTCTTCAGGGCGCATGAGTGATGGAATATGTGGAGTTCAGACCTCACTCCATCTGCTGAGGGTGGAAGGAAGCCAGAAGTTATAATTTGCTTCGGACATAATTCACAAAACTCTGCGTGGTAAATTTAAGCCAACTGTAAGCTCTCACCTAAGGCTTTGTAGGGGGTGAAAGAGCTTTCTGGCACTGGAAAGTTATTATACACCTACTTTTAATAGAGCTAGAGCATTTGCTCAAAGAGTTCTCATTGACATGACAGTCTGTAGAGTTCAGGGATCTGACAGCTTTGCCCTTGGTGTTTAACACTTGGTTAAATCAGGACGAACCTCCAACACTTTTCCACTCTCAAGCCAACATGGAAGATAAAGCACTCTTTCTTGAATGTAAATTTGTATGGTTTAAATCAAATAGTTTTTTCCTTTTCCCCAGGAACAGGTTCTTAATCCCTACCAAGAACCAACCGTATTAGTTTGTTCTAAGAGCATGCTGGGTGAAGTGAACTCTGCAGTCCTTCCTGTTCACACAACAAGGACTGAATCCAATGTGCCACAGACTAACGTAACAGATGGTCTTGGACTTGAGTGACAACTTCCTACGGACGGTTGGATCACTTATCCTGTCACATCCTGATGTTCATCTCCCCAAAGCTCTCCACTCTAAAATACTCTCTCCACACTGCCCTCGGGTTGGAGAGAGGTATTCCACATGCTCTGGATAAAATTCTTGCCTGCACAAAAGCAGGAAACACACACACCATAGCATACGTCTTGATGGGTTTGCCATTGTAGAAAAATAACTAAAGCATCAATATTCTTATTTGCGTCATTATTTAATGCAGACAGAGAAGAATGCTCATAGAGGCTACATTCATTTGAAAAAAAAGTAATATTGTGAAATATTACCATTTAAAATTACTGTGTTCTATTTTAATATATTTTACATTATATAATTTATTAATACATGCAGTTATTATTATTTATTTTATAAAATTATTTATTCCGGTGATGCAAACCTGAATTTGTCAGCATCATTACTCCAGTCTTCAATGTCACATGACACTTCAGTGTATACAAACTAGGGATGCACGATATATCAGCCACCATATCGGTATCTGCCGATAAATGCTAATTTTTTTCTGTTGTCGGTATCGGCCCGATAAGAAAATTTGGCCGATTCTTTCAAAAATAAAGAATTATCGGTTATTGGTATCGGCCAAAATTTTCATATCGGTGCATCCCTAATACAAACACATTACCATAAACATATAAAAAGTCCTGCACATAATCATATGTAGCTTGAGAGACTAGAGCCTTCTTCAGGATTGTTTTTCTCTCTCTATCTAATCATCAACCATTATGAAGATAAAAAATCTGAACAAGATAATTACATTAATTATGTGAGCCAAAATTGCAGAGAGGACTTGTTTTGTTCTCCATTTCCGTGGACACAGCAGCTCTTTTAAGACAATGAGTTTTGTGTACTTCCTTTACAATTTAACTATTATTACTACTATTACTATATGTACCATTTAAACAAGCTATTTCTGTGTATCATAACACAGACAATACCTGGACCTGCAGACTTCCCCCAAAAAACTTATGTCTATAATGGAAAAAACAGATCTGGCTGTTAAAATTTCAACTGCCAGCTGCTTTTTTAGCCCAGCATGAATTTTCTGTTCTGCTTGGATTCACCTCGATTTGGATAGTGGTCAGAACAACCCAAAACTGGTGCTTTGCCAGACTCATTGCCGATGCTGAGCTCGGGCAGGTTGCCCCATGTTGAGACTCAGCCCTTGCTTGTTTTATACCCGTCATGAAAGAGAGATGTTGATTTTATCACAAGGTGGAATTTAGCATATCGGTCAGTATCTGAAAAGAGTAAAACATTCATGAACTCTCAGTCTGACGGAAAGCACAATGCATGTAAATATCTGTTTACAGGTGTCAACGTCATGTTTACTCAAGGTTTGCTGTTAGTTACCTGAGCAATACCAACACAATGATTAATAACACCGTCAGCACAATGACATAATAAGGATGAGTGGTAAAGTATTTGTCATTTTTAAATTAGTAACCAGCGAGTCAGTTCTATAACATATTAAGTCAGAACATATCACTGATAGAAATACAGATGTGTGTTAGAGAGTAGTCACAGAAGGTGAGGTTTTATAGAATGAGGGTATGATTCAACCAGTCGGAGTCATATTTCGGATTATCTGATTCAGTCAGCAGATACAGTCAAAAGTTGATGGGCACATATACAGTATATACTGTATATACTTGATACATTCAATCAAGTGACAAAAAATGAACTGAATCATGAGGCTGTGGTTGATGATTTGATGTAAGGTCAAACTGTAAGGAAAAGGAAGGGCAAGGCAGCCTGGTTATCTTGATGAAAATGGCAACATGGCCTTATACAATAATCAAACTACTGTTCCTTAAAGGCCAACGTAAGCCTGGAATACACTACATGATTTTTGCCCCAATTTTCCGCCAATATACTGTCTGGAGAAGTTGATGCTAGATGCCAAAAGTCAGAGCCAGTCTGTAGATTTGAGTTGACATTCCATAGAAAATCGCATAGTGTACGGTGGTCACAGACTCTGATTTTTTTTAGCTTCAGACTCTTCAGACTCAGATTCTATCCATTCGGAGGCTATCAAACATATTTGACATTTTCAGCCGATTTTAGAGCACATATTGTTTTCATTTTCTCACAAATCTCCTAGCAACAAAGCACATGTTTTTGCATGAGTTTGTTAGTCTGGTAGTGTATGATCCTCAGTCATGTGGTCAGTTTTCCTTTGTCACTATTTGCAAAGTCGGTAAGTGTATGATTCCTAGTGTTTGATTTTAAAAGTCATGTAGTGTATTCCAGCCTTTGGTAATTTTTCTGTCAATTGTGTTACCAAACACCAATCCACATTGTTAATAATAATAAATGTATCTAGAGCATTGACTCGGTATATACAAATTGCTTTTTTAGAAGCATCATGTGACACTGAAGACTGGAGTAATGGCTGCTGAAAACTGAGCTTTGCCATCACAAGAATAAATTAGATTTTAAAATTGTATAAAAATGGAAAAGTTATTTTAAATTGTAACAATATTTGAAAACATTCTTATGTTTACTTTTAAACAAAACGCCTATATATACTGTAGGGGTCTAATTGATGGGGGTTTATATGAATGTATTTCTGAGTGTCTTTCTTATTGTCTTCATTTCATTATACCTCTGTATAATGCTTTTTAAAGTCGTGCTTATAAGCGCAGAGCTGCTTTGTTTACAGCGGTATCCAAGAAAACACTGTATTTCTGCTGTTCCCTAAGCACCACCTGCTGTCAAGAGAGTGAATTAACATTTTCATTTAGCCAGTC
Source organism: Sinocyclocheilus grahami (assembly GCF_001515645.1). NCBI lineage: Eukaryota > Metazoa > Chordata > Actinopteri > Cypriniformes > Cyprinidae > Sinocyclocheilus > Sinocyclocheilus grahami. The sequence goes on from NW_015505499.1 coordinate 1,014,910, forward strand.
TGCTGTTTTTGTTTTGTTCAGAATCAGATAGGTTTTATGTAGCATAATTTCACAAAGCTAAATTCAGACCATTTGGTTTTTGCTTCAAAGTTTGAAATTATACAAATTATATCTAATTTAAATCTGAAACTGCTCATTACTGTATGCAGCATCATTGTTTGGATCATGATTAAAATGCAATGGTTGCCTCTCATTTTAAACGGCTACATAGAGTTCGGCCTGAAATAGAGCAAATAAACATCTTGTTCATGTACTCATATTTTCATTCTTTCTTCTCTCTTGAATAAAATAAATAAATAAATAAAATAAAAAAATCGGCTATATCAGAATTAGGCCGTTTGCTTGTAAAACATTGGCAATCGAAATCAGCCATGGAAAATCAGGATCAGTACATCAACAAGAAATGCCAGGACAAGTGTGTGGAAAAGATCAGGTTCGATTGATTGCTTTTAATCGGCATTATGTTGCCGGCCATTCTTTTCGATTGGCAGTTGTGGTGCTCCTTAATTTTTAGTGGGCACTCCTAAAATTTTGCTGGTGCTCCTAACTTTTTGAAGTTGGGAGCACAAGTGCTACCAAGTAAAAAAGTTAAATCTGAGACCTGACTGGGGTAGGAGAAAGTATGTTAACAGATAAAAAACAGAAAAATCTATACAGGTGTTTTGTTTTGTTTATGCTGTGCACTGACTTGTAACACAGTTTTGACTTATTTCGCTTTACTATTGCCAGGCGTCCAGGCTTGATCCATGTCTAGGCCTGTTTACCGTTGGCATTGCACATCGTCTTTGTCTACAAAATCCTCCACTGCAACACCTTCAAATCCCAGATAGGTCAGAACTTGTTTATTCTACTACCGTTCACAGATAACAACAATGGGTGACCAAGTAAACCTTGTCGTGTCGGATCCCATGAAACTCATGCGGGACAGAAAATCCTCCTCGTTGTCACCTGGTGCAATTATCTGAGGTCTGCAGTGCAGGGCTCGCTGAAGCAAATAATCCTGTACCCCAATTAATCATTGTCAGGTCTGCAACTGACTGCATGAGAGGATTCTGGCTCTTTAAATGAGTGTGTGGTCACTGGTCTGTTCAACCATATGGGACACCTGATGTGGACATACGTTTAAACATAAGGCTTAGAGGGGAAAAATATCCCATCCCATGAGGAGCTCACTGGTATGCTGTAGAGCAAGTTAAAAGGCATAACTGGTTGATCTCTATCTCTTTCTGCAATAAGTCTGTACACAATACAGAAAATGGGAAATTGAGAGCACTGATCTCCCTTTAAGCACCACGAGGCAGTTGACGCAAACGTGTGCAGGCAGGAATACATATAGGGCAAATAAATCAGCATGGTTTAAAGGCCTCGTATTGAATACAGATTTGTATTGTACAAGGATATTTACAGACACTTTCAGTCAATTGCTTGTTCAGTCCTCTGATATATGGTGTCTACAATGGAAAGATCTTTAAAAGTCATTTTTAACCATTCACGTTGTGATGTTACATTCAAACAACTATGGGTGATTACCTTTATACACTTTATGGTATTTGTTTTTTATTTATGACTACATAAATTCAACATGGCTGACAAAACCAAGTGCCAAGGACCTCTGGAATATCTATCTCTACCTTTTCAAGGAGACCTAGGCTGGTAATAAAATGTTATAGAAAAAAATGTGATTGTGATTTAAAAACATTTTCAAAATTAAGAATTACCAAATTAAGAATCTTAACCAAACAACGTAAGCATATTTTATAGAAATGGCAATAGGGTAGTCATACAATCTGTTTTATACAACTCAACTCAACATGGTGTAACTCTCTTTAAAATGATGTTTGGAAAATAATTTTCTCAAGAGAATATTCTAAGAAGCAGGAGATAGAGTAATTTGTCTTTACTACTAGCTAAGCTACACATAAAACAAGTACAGGCAGTAGAAAACTTACTATTACATTATGTAAGTAATCTATCTCCACATAATCAATGAAAAATGTTCTGATAACCTCTGCTAGACTACAAACGGTCCAAAAACCCTACCGTAATAAAACATATTTCCCACCGCATACTATTGGGGAGTGTAGACTATTCCCTGAATGACACTGATCATCCTTGAAAAACACAATGTAGTCGTTAAATGTCATCGATCATGGAACTAAAGCTTTCAAGGTCAGAGGGAAGGTGAGACCCAATATTTGTCTGTGCATGCATGAATACCATTCTAGCGCTTGAAATATCAGTGCAGTAGAGTTTGAAGAGAGAAACATCAGTGCAGTTCTAAGTTTTGGTGTCATGATCTGATGAGTTCAAACAAGGTCTCGGGATCAAACTGGGAGACCTTCTGACTGTTTTTTCACAATAATTCTTACCATGGGAACAGTGTCATGAAACAAGTTGATACTCTTGGCGACATTGTTCAACTAAGTCAAAGCAAGAATTTAGACATGCCTTTGGTACTTTTAAGTGCAAGGGTAAGATGTTGCATGGTATAAGTATAGTTTAGTTTCATAACTGATATCGAAGATATCACAAAGGATAAATTAAATAATCTGATAAATTAAAGAAATAGTTCACCTAAAACTGAAAATTCACTCACCCTCAGGCCATCCAAGATGTAGATAAGTTTGTTTCTTCAACAGAACAGATTCTGAGAAATTTAGCATTACATCACTTTCTTACCTGTGGATCCTTTGCAGTGAATGGGTGCCGTCAGAATCCAAACAGCTGATAAAAACATCACAATAATCCACAAATAATCCACACAACTCCAGTCCATCAATTAACATCTTATAAAGCAGAAAGCTGTGTACTTGTATAAAAAATAAAAATAAAAATAAAAATCCATCATTAAGGCATTTGAACTTTTTCAGTGAAGAAAGCAATATTATGGATAGAAAAAGAGTGGTTTGAATTTAAAAAAACATCTTGTGATATATTAGTTTATTACAAACATGCTTTATTTACTTCACAAGATGTGAATTGACTGGACTGGAGTAGTGCTTTTATCTGCTTTCATCAAAACGGTCTGATGGCACCCTTTCACTGCAGAGGATCCACTGGTGAGCAAGTGATATAATGCTAAATTTCTCCAGATCTGTTTAGACGAAAAACAAACTCATCTAATGGATGGCCTGAGGGTAAGTAAAATTTCAGCAAATTTTAATTTTGGGTCAACTATTCCTTTAATTTACCTGTCCCCTTATAATATCTCTAATATTGAATCTGAAATATATACTTTTACCATGCAACAAACAAACTCATCTACATCTTGGATGGCCTGAGGGTGAGCACAACTTTGGGTGAACTATTCCTTTAATGGAACAAATCACAATGACAGTTTCCACATTCAAGCAGTTCCACATTCAAGTAGATAGGACCTGCACTTGCATGCCTATTGCGATAGAAAATAGCTGCTGGGGGTGTAGCTAACATGGTTGCCAAGTACACTGACTTGCCTTAAAGGAACTTTTTAATATATTTTGAGATTTGATACAGATGGCTGAAGGCAGACATACACACAAACACAAAGCACACACGCTTTTAAAGGCGTGTAAATGAGAAGACTTCTATAACTGTTTTGATCCCTGCAGAAGTGACTTTGGCATGGAAGAAAAATATGATCCTGCCACAAAGAAGTCTTTTCTCCATTTTAAAAACACAGCAAAAAAAATAAAAATAAAACAGCAAAGGTTTGCTGATAATGTTGATAATATAGTCCACATGAGTACTTTTGATGTTAATCTAGTGTATTGTGCTTGCAAAACCCATCCAGTGTTAAAACTTCTCAACCGTGCTATATTGCTATGAGTAACAAACAGTCCGGAGGGCATACTGCAGTCTTGATATGTGATCTTAATACAGTTCCTTTATGATCCTTTAAAAAGGAGACAAAGAACAATGTCAGAACGTGCCTTGACTCAACTCTACTGCTTAGCTAGTTTGTAATGAGAGCAAAGCAATGATGTAATCTCAACGAAGAGTCACTGTGGAACATTTGATACAGTATATGGCCCAGCAGGCCCAGACAGAATCAGCAGATTCTGCTTTCTGTGGAGCTCTGTGGGCAAAAATTCCACGTGGGCCTGATGATAATTCTCACTGAACAGCTGTCTCAGGGCGCCTACACACGAGGGATTCATCTGATGAATAGGATCCATAAAATATTTTTTAATGGGTGAGGTATAAAGTATTTGAGTAATAGTACTTCAATACTACACTTGAGTATTATTTTGGGGAATCTGTACTTTACTTGAGTTCTGTTAAAGCTGAATACCTGTACTTTTACTCAGTTACATTTACATGGACAAAAAAAAAACATTTTACTATTAAACTATTACAATTTCATTTATTCATGTCATACATCAGTATGCCTTAAAACTCTCCCAAATGATTTGATAATTAAAACTGTATTTTTCTTCAGTCAATAGCCTTTTATTTAAACAGCCAATGACAGTTATTTTAGTGTAAATACTGATAAGGTGTCAGTTTTTAAAAGACTAGTTGACAAAAACAAACAAACAATAAATAAATAAAGTAATCATTTTCCCACCATCATTGTCATTTCAAACCTTCCTGACTTTCTTCAGGATCACAAAAGTATAAATTCTGAAGAAAGTTTATGCTTTTTCCGAACATCATGAAAGTGGATGGGTAGCAGGTCTATGGTACCAAGTTTATAAAAATTCCAAAAGTTCAAAAAATATTCCAAATATGACAAAAAAGAAAAGAAACAAGAATCATATCCTGTGAGCATGAAAGCATCAAGAACGTAGTTGATATAAGTTATGTACAGATTGAAATTTATGTTGTTATTCACTTGCTTTTAAAATCTAACTTGACAGCCAAGGTCCTCATTCGCTTTCTTTGTACACACAAGATCAGTTTAGACTTTGGACATTCTGCTATAAATAACTTATTTTGTAATACAAGGATCTGCACAAAGGTAAATAAATGACAATATTCATTTTTCAGTGAACTATCCATTTCAGACACAGACTTTGAACTATAAGTGATGTGTGTGTGTTTTTTTTAATAACCATCACTGTTGATAGATGAACTTGCATCAAGTGAAAAACTGTCGGTTCATGATCAGTCTTGATTATTCTAAGAATCATATTCAAATGTCAAACCACTGTGTAATTTTCTGCTGCTCATTTTAGGTTTCAGGATATTGGTTTTAGTTTAACATCTCACATAGTCTCACATAAAATTGTATGATTTTTTATTTTTATTTTTTTAATTTGGACAGATTTCCTTGCAAACTATTTGCATACTTTTTTATTTTTTGGGCTTAAGGTACTAAGGAAAGTTTTTGACTTAGCATTTGTACTTTAACTTAAGTACAATTTAATGGCAGTCCCAGTACTTTTACACTTCTGTTAAAGTTGTCAAGTTGAAATCAAGAATACACAACTGTACCTGCCTCCCTGACATTCTCCTTGGTTAATTGTTTTGTCACTTTCGTAAATACTCTTGTGTTTATATGCTTTCATGACACGCTACTGAAATAATTTATACACATCACTGAAGCGGTATAAAAGTGTGTAGGCGCCCTTAATCTCACCCAGCTTTTCACAGCCCACACAAGGACCCTGGGTAGTTACTCTATATATCTTTGTCCTTTTACACTGTGTTTGAGCAATACAGCTGCCATATGAGCACATTTTAGAATCCATTGCATGTTTAACCACGTAAGTCTTTATTTAACGGTATCAGTCTTGCATGGATTCCTCTTCAGAGTAAATGTGTAAGGAATGACAGACGCAATTACAGTCTCTGTCATAGTTTAATCAAGAGAGCACACTTCTCTCTGACCTCTCCTGATGTTTCATTGGAACTTTAGATATGGCACTTTGACTTTTACAGGCCATTCAAAAGTCCTGTAAGGGAGGAGCTTTGTGCAATTCTGCGAAGTGTCTCAACAAACTGAAATAAGCCATTCGTCTTGAAAAAGGGTCAGACCTCTGGAAAAAGATAGAGCTATCAGCTCAGACAAGCCTTCCTCTAATGACTCATTCAATGAGGCATGACTAATAGTGGTATATTTAACCCAGAAAGAAAAAAATTAGTGAGGATTATGTGTCTTGCAGCTTAGGATGGCTTTGCAGGGTTCAGTAAAATTTCTTGATGAAAATTAATGTGAAGTAGCCATAATGTCCAAACAAACGTACCGAGCCAACAACATACGTTGTGAGGCTGAGAGTGTTTTTTAAATATAAACAAATATAAAATCCTGCAGAATGTGTTAATTAACGTAACCTTTGTCATATAATATTCATAATACTGTCAGTTATGTCATTATAATAACGAGAATTCATTACACGTTTGTTCATCGAAAAGGTTACTAATAAATCACTTGTTCACAAATTGTCTATTATGTGAGCTTCACATCCGATGTGCAAACCCATTATTCACAGAAAGGAACATCTCTTTCTCTTCCATCTATATTTTTCCAGACTGAAGTTCATATGTGACAGAATCTTTCGAAATAAATTAAACTACTCTTTCTATGCACTGTGCCATGTGACAACAGCAACGTAAACAGCCCAAACTAAGTGTTTTTTAAATATAAACAAATATAAAATCCTGCAGAATGTGTTAATTAACGTAACCTTTGTCATATAATATTCATAATACTGTCAGTTATGTCATTATAATAACGAGAATTCATTACACGTTTGTTCATCGAAAAGGTTACTAATAAATCACTTGTTCACAAATTGTCTATTATGTGAGCTTCACATCCGATGTGCAAACCCATTATTCACAGAAAGGAACATCTCTTTCTCTTCCATCTATATTTTTCCAGACTGAAGTTCATATGTGACAGAATCTTTCGAAATAAAATTAAACTACTCTTTCTATGCACTGTGCCATGTGACAACAGCAACGTAAACAGCCCAAACTATTTTTTTTTTTTCATTTTGTCAATTATATAATATATGCACAATTAAATTAAATTAACTTTAATTTAATTTCCAATAATTCCAAATAATAAAAAAATAATATTAGTCATGTTTTGGATTAATCACAAATACAATGTCAGTGAACGAACAGTTGACTTCAATTGATCCTAGGATATGGTAGTTCACATAAGGGTTTTATAAACCATATTTAATCGCACTGTAGTCTTCAGAGGAAAGAAGCATCTTCTTTCAAATAAGAAGTCAAAGTAAAATCTGCCTAAAGAACATCAAGCAAGCAGTGTCAAGCCGGCAGATTTTAGAACATTACCATATGCACAAGCCAGAGTTCTGCAGTATTAATATTTCATCGCACCCATACGTACACCAATCTATTTTTAAAGATCATTTAATTAAAACAAATCCTTTCATCATAACAGCAACAGTGTTGAGTTGAGATTGTGACCTCCACGCATTCAGAGACGCTAAAGAGATTTATGGAGGATAGAGAGCCAGCCAGCATATTGATTGGTGCAGTTAAGCAGGTCTAAAAGTTCACAATGCTTGGACTGCAGCCAAAAGGAACAAAAACATTTCTTCAGCGTAAGCGGTTTCCATGTGTAACTTATTAAAGAGCTATGCTCCAAGAGGTGGGTGCTGCTGAGAAAATATTACATTAACAACCAAGCAATCACATCTTACTGATGTTATATCCCAACCATAATGAGATCTATAATGGTCTCAGTAACTAAAATATCAGAATTGTATATGCTCGAATTGTTGTAGTCAGGGTCAAGAATTAGCAAGGGCTTGGTGCAAAAATGCTACCGGAAGTGGGGGGGGGGGTATATTTTATGTATTATTTACAGATACTTTTGTATTTAACATTGATTTAATATTACAGGTAACAGCCATAATTGTTCTGACAACTAATAAACTGATTTAAATGAAACATTTGACATAAATGGGTGTTTAAATATGGTTAGAAAATAAGAAATAAATGCCTTATAACCACAAAACACAGTTTTTTATTAATACTTAGTTTTTATTAAGGGGCAATATTTGTAATAATAATAATTATTATTATAACAATAATAAAAGTTCTGACACTGATTGTGGTCTGAATGAATGACATAAAAATGAGCTAAATGGTGAACTAATTGGCAGGCAATAAGCATTAGGTCGAGCAATACCACTTTTATATATAAATGACTGACAACTAATAAACTGATTTAAATGAAACATTTGACATAAATGGGTGTTTAAATATGGTTAGAAAATAAGAAATAAATGCCTTATAACCACAAAACACAGTTTTTTATTAATACTTAGTTTTTATTAAGGGGCAATATTTGTAATTATAATAATTATTATTATAACAATAATAAAAGTTCTGACACTGATTGTGGTCTGAATGAATGACATAAAAATGAGCTAAATGGTGAACTAATTGGCAGGCAATAAGCATTAGGTCGAGCAATACCACTTTTATATATAAATCACTTATTTTGTTCTTCTAATTTGATCAGATTTCCTCAACTAAAAATAAACTAAGAACATGTAAAATGGCATTTAGGTAGATTTTCGTCTTTTAATACAAATTAAATCATAGAAAATACATAACATCATTGAGGCAAAAACTATAGCCAAACAATCTACAAACATTACGATTAAATACACCTAGCAAGTTAAATATTAAATTCCAGTCCCCAAAAGTTAAAAAGCCATCTTCCCATATTTATTACAGACAAAACGGAACAAAAGTGGCACAAAATGCTCATTTTAATGACCCTAAATCCTATCAATCCTTCAGTTTCATCTCGCTTAGAAATTGTGGCTGTAAAGCACACAGCCCTTGTTGACAAAAATCTGAAGTTTGTTTTGGATTTAATCATCAAAGTTGAGCTGAAGCATTTGAGCCACCAGAGCTCTTGAACTCCCACTGGTGGGACGCAGTAAGCAACCTAGTATTTAGTATGCAATTCTACAATCTTTACAAATAACCCGTGATCTAAAATATAAACGTAATCTGTTACTTGCAACCTTCAAAGTAGCTTTAGCTCCCCTAAACACTTATAACATGTCAATATTGTCTAATTTCCTTGCAGTAGTCGTGTTAGGATAAGCTTTAAATTCTGACCGCAAATATGATATTATAAGTAGGCTATAATACGTTCATTACTGTATTTAAATCAACAAGTATAATTATCACAGCTGTCTTCTGTTCGTAAACAGTTTGAAATGCTTTTAGAACTTCCAGAAGTGCCTCAGAAGCGCATATTCCCTCCACCTTTGTGAAATGAACTTATGTAATAAAAGAATAATAATTAGGAAAAAAAGAATAATAACTCACCTTTTGCAAATTGTGTGAAACATATTCCAATAAGAGGCAGTAGAAGCAGCGGTCTACATGACCAGCTCAGTAATGGAGCCATTCCAGCAGGCGAGGCAATCACACGCTTCCAGAGTTATGTGGAGTAGTAAACTCACCTTTTGCAAATTGTGTGAAACATATTCCAATAAGAGGCAGTAGAAGCGGTCTACATGACCAGCTCAGTAATGGAGCCATTCCAGCAGGCGAGGCAATCACACGCTTCCAGAGTTATGTGGAGTAGTACGTACGCTGTAGTTTAGTTTGTGGCTCCAAATAGTCAACTTCTCCAAGTAGGCTATTGGTTGACTGCGCGGTAGTCAGTGTCACGTACTTCCGGGTGACCGTTCCGTTCTGGTAAAGTGTTCTGAAGAATTTCGTCATTCTTGTTCTGATTCCCTTTAAATATTCCGGTTCGATTCTTTTATTACGTTTGAGGGGGAAACTATTTTAAAGAAAGAAATGCAATTCCCTATTGTATTATCTGCCCACAGTAGCCTAGTCTGTTGGTAAATTATATCATTTCCAGAGTCTGGAATACATAACAAATCAAAAAAGTAATAGTAGCCTACTTTTAATGAGGCAGCATAATGCTCCTATATATATATATATATCACTATCACTAAATAAGTGGTAATAATTCATTTATTCACTGCCTTATGCTAATTAAAATAACACTGATTACAGCAAAACGCATGTGTATCTCCAAGTTCTTGTATTAGTCAGTAACATATTTAGGTGTCACGATAGGTTCATTCTTTTATTTATTTCGAGGCGGACATGAAAAGTAATAATTTGCAGTTTAGTTCTAGAAAGATCCGACTCATAAGAGTCATTCATTTGGTAATCGAACTAACCTGGTCGCACAATTGATTCTCTAAAACGAACCGGCTCATAAGAGTCATTCAAGGTTTTTAGCAAACCAGTCTTCATAACAATAACAAAATCAGTCTGAATGTTTAAACATTCAAATTAAGGCTGATTTGCCAACATTTGCCAACCATTCAGACTTTTATTGTAAAAAGGTCCAATCAATTATTAAGGTTCAATCAATCAATTAACTCAAAAAGAGTAGCCTAGGCCTACTGGTTCACAAATCAGAATCAGTCTCTATGGTTTGCGGGGGAAAAAAGGATATTTACCTGGAAAGCACATTTCTATTCATTTTTATATCAATTTCCTTCTTATTAATGATTTGTCTTGTCAAAATCGTGATTGCAGCCTTACACTCAGCTTACTGGAACTGGATTTGTATTCTTTAGTGACTCACTGCTTTTGCCTGCCCTTTTGAATAGATGGTCTGTATCTTTCTCTAGAAGAATGATGATTCACCTTTAGCTTTAGAGGAAGTATTAATGAAACGTAGACACTTAAATCCACAGGGGCAGAACCCCAAAAAAAAAAAGTGTTCAAATGTTGCACTTGCAGTGATGTCCAGCGGCAATCTCCTAGAGCTCTCTAAATGAATTTTTATGGCCCAGAGTATGTATGCAGCAGTGGGGGGATATCATGTGTGAAGATTAATGATGGGAAAGCTTTAAAGGGATGATTAAAAAAATAATTTATTTGTTGCTTCAGCCCTTAGTATTTTAATTTTGTGTTTTTTTAAGTGAACTAGAGTTATTATAATGTCTGATCTGGGCATGATTTTATTGGTGACCTTAATACCAACCTCTTTCTTTCTTTATTTCTATTTCACGCCTTCTTCTTCCTCAACTGTAAACACTATTTTTAAGTGTAAGGTTTACAAAATAAAAAGGCAACATGCAAAATGCATTAACAGTTTTTCTTGGGTGATGTGCTTTATGTGGTCACATTAAGCACGTTTTAACAGTAATCAGTGTATGTGTATGTGTGTGTGTGTGTGTGTGTATATATATATATATATACAGTATATATATATATATATATATATATATATACAGTATATATTGTGTGCTTTTGTTATGTGTTTTTGTCATTTTTATTAGTTTTTCAACTATACTATATTTGGATACAGAAGCTATTTCTATTGTTCAGATTAAGTATAAATAACTCCTTAATGTTACATATCCATTTTTAAGGCTTATTCTAAACTGGAGAAGTGGAACATTTCCTTTGGCCTTGTTTCCCACGATACCACAAACCCTGCATTTTTTCATCACCCTCAAAAAATGCGTATCAAAATATTCCATGCGCCAGAGCATAATGTGCTATCTCAGTTCAGACCCTTCTCCCTCATGAAATTGTATACTACTCTCATAACATCTCAATGCAACGATGACAAATTTACAGATGTGAGCTTGATTTATGCTTTACAGTCTCAGAAACCTCTCTCAGGATATTACAGAGCAACACAACTTTGGTAGATAGATAGATAGATAGATAGATAGATAGATAGATAGATAGATAGATAGATGATAGATAGATAGATAGATAGATAGATAGATAGATAGATAGATAGATGAAAAATCGTTATGTTTTTAGAGGAAGTGACCTCACTCTCTGTTATTGATATACAGTTATTCTTCTGAGAGGCTTGAAACATTCTGTGCGGTGTGTGTAGTCTGGATAATGTCTTCGTGAATGCATCCTCAGATTGGTGTTTACGGTGAAGACAGAGTATAAAATATGATTGGGGCAGACGAGCTCTCATTCCCTTGTGCTGTGCTGGCCAAGATAGATAGATAGATAGATAGATAGATAGATAGATAGATAGATAGATAGATAGATAGATAGATAGATGAAAAATCGTTATGTTTTTAGAGGAAGTGACCTCACTCTCTGTTATTGATATACAGTTATTCTTCTGAGAGGCTTGAAACATTCTGTGCGGTGTGTGTAGTCTGGATAATGTCTTCGTGAATGCATCCTCGTTCATCTCAGATGGATCCCACAGATTGGTGTTTACGGTGAAGACAGAGTATAAAATATGATTGGGGCAGACGAGCTCTCATTCCCTTGTGCTGTGCTGGCCAATGTTGCCTGGAAACAGATGGCGAATCACAGTCCATCATGCATTTATGGTGGTGATTACCTTGTATATCAGCCTGCAAGGCCACATACAATTAGTCACAGCCACAATAACTTGAACAGTTTACTCCAAGAAATGTACCAAGTCAAGTGAAACTGGTTTAAAATTGTTTTCCTTAAAGGGGTCATATGATGCGATTTCAAGTTTTCCTTTCTCTTTGGAGTGTTACAAGCTGTTCGTGAATAGATAAGATCCATAAAGTTCTTTATAAAAGTTAAGACTGGTCCACGCCTTCCTAAAACGCCTCGTTTAAACACGCCCCCACATGTCTATGTCACGATGTGGGAAGATTCAACACTGTTCCAGAACAATTCAACCCAAATATTCAGATGTGTGCACTGCTTTTTATGGAGGACTGATTCCTGATCCGGGAGAGTAGACTACAATGCCGGCTGTTCTGACTCACGGACTGCAAGTACGTTTTTTTATATTTAAAGAATTTTCCACTGACGATTCAAACGCGAGTTTTGGGCAGTGCAGAGTAGCGCTTGTTGTTTGTCATTTCTCCGATCACAAATGCAGACATGGTTAGACAGTATAAGTCATTATAATCGGTAATTATGTCCTGGATGCAACAAATGCCTCGTTTATAATGGGTTAATGTTTTTGTCTCGTCGCTCCGGCCGGGACACATCATCACAGTATGTTAAGGGGCGTAACATTTCCGTCAGGTATTCGGCCAATCACAACGCACTGGATAGCTGGCCAATCAGAGCACACCTCGCTTTTCAGACCGATGAGCTTTGTAAAAACCTACGTGTTTCAGAAAGGAGGGGCATAGAGGAGAAACAATAATGTACAGTATGTGGAAAATAATGTGTTTTTTAACCTTAAACCGCATAAACACATTTCATTACACCAAATACACAAAATAATGTTCTTTTTAGCAACATCATATGACCCCTTTAAGTCAGCCTGTTAGGAAAAAAGTAGCCTTTTTAAGGAAACAGTCTGAAATTTCCCAATTAAATTGAGTCTTCAAATGACTCACATTTAATTTTCCACCTGTACATCCACACTACTTCCATTCACGTCATAATCTTCATATAAAAGCTAGGTCAAGACAACCTCCCAAATCCATAAAAGCCCTTCAGTGTTACAACATACCTTCCACTCATAAAAAGTTTTTTTTTCTTTTTACTTAGAAATACTGTCAAAAGAGGAGATGATACACTTGAAAGAAAGAGATTTTTTATTCTTATTATTTCCCAACCTGCAAACCACACTGAAATTCCTTGGTAGCAATTACATCACCTATGTCAAGATATAGAAAAGTTGCTAATTTAGCACTCATATAAATGCTGATATTCATTTAATAGTGGAAGACTGTGATTAATCGTATTCGCTATTTTATATATGTATAAAACAGGGTTGCTGTTTGATATTGAATGAGAGAATCACCTCTCAGTGTCTGAAGGTCATTATATATTATTTGTGCTGGTTATAATAAGCTTCCTCTGCAATCATTTAATGTCACAGTATACCTGTGGGCAACTTAGGTTACATCTCATTATGCAATACATTGACATTTACAAAAAAAGCACTGAGACTGGAATGTTTTCAGTTTGGTGAAAACTGTAAAGCGACTGATAGGAAGGTTAAATAACTTGCTGACTCACTGTCGATGAACATTATTTTGAGACAGATGCAAACATTTGTATGATAATTTATTTGCCAGCTTAATCTTAGAAAATATCCCAATTTATGTTTGACCTTTCATGCTGATATAAAGGAATAGTTCACCCAAAAATAAAAATTTAATAATTTCTGTTATAATTTTCTCACCATGGAATGAAAGTCAGTTTTCTATACACTGAAAGTCAGTGGTAACCAGAAGATGTCAAGCTCATAAAAGCACCCTATTTCACAAAAAAAACAAAAACTGGATCTCATGAAACTAGAACTCCTTAACATCTCATTCAAAACTTAAAAAAAAAAAAAAAAGTAAATGATGGCAGAATTTTAATGTATTAATTCAATCTTCACTGTGAATGTCACATATGATAAACCCTCTCGATGGCTACCGTCAATTATTTGGTTACCAACATTTTTCAAAATATTGTGCTTAACAGAAAAAAGAGACTCATACACGATGACAGAATTTTCTTTTCTTTTTGGCTGAACTCTCCATTAAATCCACTGACAAAAGAGAGCCAGTGAAAAAAGTGAGAACTCACTATCTCTGAAGTGTTGTCTCTCTTAATGCAAAATAGTGCAGCTAACAGTTTCAGGATGCCGTGCAATCAGACTCAACAACAGCTCGGTACACTGAGATAGAGGATAGATAGAGGATAAAGTGTCAGATCAAGTTACCCACTTATCCATCTTATGGAAAACAAACTGCTTCAGGTCACCTTGAGCAATGATTTGCCTAAAGCAAAGGATCGCTTTTCTATTTGGCCCTTGGAGTCACTTTTCTGTGATTTCCTTAAAGCAAAATTTGAAAGAGAGAGTTAACTGATTAATATGTATTTGGGTCTTGTGTTCATGTTATGTAAAAAGCCTGTAGGGTTTAATTCATTGCCAATTATCCTATACAGGAAGTTGAGAACAAAGGCTTGCCGTCGTAGTAGTGATTCTAGCATAAAAAATCATAATCACTGATGAATCTGAGATGATTGCTTGAAGACATATTGGAGGAGAGACTTATCATGGGCAGAACCTAACCAGCACCTGTTATTTTTTTCTTTGTTTGTTTTTTGCCATTAATAAACAAACATAATTATCCTGTGCATTTGTGTCCCTTTGTTTCTGGAGAAAGCAGAATGAGAGCCGGCTCGCATTCCACAAGGTTGTAAATGTATCGGGTTACCATGAAACCAGGGTCTTGTTCGGCGTCCTGGGGTGTTACAAAGTATTTGTGAAATCTAGCTAACAAAATATATATTGTGTGTTGGAGTGGTCCAGACGCTACATATTTTACAAACCATTTTTTTCTGTAATTTTTTTAATGTAAATATTTATATGTTTGAAGCTGTAAATAAAATATTGATTATTGGAGTATGTTTCACAAGAAAATACTGTCAGTTTTTCTACTCCAGAATTTCACGTATAATTCACTGTGGTACTTGACATTTCTTTGTAATTGCTTGTTAAATTTACTAGTAATTTCCGAGTGAAAATTGTTTCTAATTTAGAAATTGTGTAGAAATTGTTTGTTATAAAGTTTAGTATACAGTCAGTAGCATCTGTTTTCGATCTGCTTAAGTGTAAGAATGAGACTGCTTGTATTTGCTCTGATTAAATGGCTGTTTTTATGTATTCATATTTGAATTTGAATTTTGCATTCAAAGATGCACACATTCGATTTAGCCCCATTTTCATTTTCACATTGCTAAATATACAGTAATTGTCAGTAGAGACCACAAGAAAGCCGCTGCTTTACACAAATGTGTGAAGACACAAATACTGCAGAAACAGGCATTAATCTGTCAAGGATAGACACCATAAACAAAAAGATCATAGGAATTGTGTCCGATTAAAGGCAGTTTATCTCTTTATGAGTTTGTTACCATCTTTAATTGGTTATTTCTGCTGAATATTGTAGAGTGTTGTTTAGACCTTTTATTTTTATTATATTTTATCTTTAAATACATTTAGAGAGAAGTCAGCTTCCCTTTCAGTCGGTCACTCTTGACGTCACGTCGGATGACCGACGAAATTGGGATCTCGCTTAGAGGGACCAATCTACTTCGAGTGTAAACTAAACGAGCCAATGCACATTGGCATGCGATTATTGCATCCAGCTGCTGCTGATCACAGCGTGAGTATAAGTAGGCAGCAGATGCAGCGCATATTCAGCTTTTCGCTTCGGAGCCGAGTGATCACATTGTTCTGCTCCTGACTACTCTACTGAGAGAAGAAGACTGAATGAGTTCAGCGCGCTCTTGGAGAGCTCTTCGTGTTGGCGGACGGCGCTTCGCTGGTTCTCAGCGTCCCGCCTCGGTGCCTTTCTTCCCGGAGGAGCATGAGGAGCTCAACAGGTCGTGGACGGCACCTTTTTACTGCCGGAAACTGATTTGCTGGATCCACCACTCTCGACGGTGGGGCAGCTAGGGGGTTACAAGGGTCCCCCCGGTGGAGCGGCCGGTTGCGATGCAGCTGTGTCCTAATACCGCCTCCAACCGGCAGGGAGAACCGTGCCTCCCCTCCCGGGTCTGTAGGTACTCGACTGGCCAGCGATGCCTACACGACCTGTGGAGAAGCTGCCTCCGCCTTACACGCTACGGTGTGATTGCAAGTGCACCAGGCCAAGGCACTGAGGGATTTGCACGAGGGTGGTAATGACCCGGAAGTTCGCAGAGAACTCCGCACCGCGGCGGACCTCGCGCCACGAGCAACGAAGGTTACGGCGCGGTCTCTGGGTCGTGTGATGTCCACTATGGTGGTGGTCCGGGAGCACCATTTCTGGCTGGCTGACATGTGTGAGACGGACAAGACACGATTCTTGAACGCCCCCGTGTCCCAGGCCGGCCTGTCGGCGACACGGGGGAGAACTTGCCCAGTGGTT
>NW_015505499.1:1031895-1041972 GCF_001515645.1 Sinocyclocheilus grahami
CTGAAAGGGAACGTCTCGGTTACATATGTAACCCTCGTTCCCTGAAGGAGGGAACGGAGACGTCATGTCCCGTCGCCACAGCTCCTGTACCACCGCTGAGCGGCTGGGTCACCTGAATATGCGCTGCATCTGCTGCCTACTTATACTCACTCTGTGATCAGCAGCAGCTGGATGCAATAATCGCATGCCAATGTGCATTGGCTCGTTTAGTTTACACTCGAAGTAGATTTGGTCCTTCTAAGCAAGATCCTAATTTCGTCGGTCCTCCGACGTGACGTCTCCATTCCCTCCTTCAGGGAACGAGGGTTACCATACGTAACCGAGACGTTCCTGATCCGTTTCACATATTTTTCTCTGTAAAATCGCTCATGTTACATTTGAAAATGTGATTGATAATGTGGAAAGTTGCCAGAAACCTTTAGCCTGTAACTTTAACCCTAATTCTTTCCACTGAGCAAAGACTGTGTTTGTGAAATTTACTGGTAGAGCAACAAATGTGTGGGATTGTATTCATTTACCGCTACACTAGAACACAGAAACAAATTTAAAGAACAGATGGACCTTGATGAAGTCTCCATAATAATAACATTGTATCTTATAAAACTGGGGGTGAAGCCAATGATGGTCCATTTAGACAATAATGTAAGGGTAAATGTATTCTGAATAACATGTTTTGATATGTAATAGTTTTATCCCTTTTACCCATTTGGAATAGCACACTTTCAGTTAAAATATTCTGTTGTTAATATTTTTGTACTTGAACCAGACTGAGGCATCTCATGTTGAGCACAAGAAGCCATATCACTGCATTTTACAAGGATATTCCATTTCCAGCACCATCATTTGAGGATGTAATCAGCAGTTAAATCACTCATAACGTGGAATCAATTTGTATGTAAAAAGGCAGGCATATTTTTTATGCAATGTCATTTCAGAGGGGTTACAGAACAGATCAGATCAACCATAAGCTATGACACTATAGTGTGGAATATTTTTTTGGTAAAACAGTACAGATGTCAATTAATGGCAACCCTTATGGAAATATGCTAATATTTTGTAATTATCATTTAAATCTAGACTAATTTTCAAATAGTTTTTCATAAATCAACATCTCAGAAAAATGTACACTGTAGAGGACACCAGGACTTAAAGCATGTTTATTACACATATTGGGAGACACAACAAATGAACAGAGAAAAAATTATATATCAATATTCCTATGAAATATTAGATATTATTATTAAAATCTTGCCAATTATTACTCCCATTATTGAACTTAGTTTTTATTCTATGTTGCCCCAAAACACATTAATATGCAAATTAGATACAGTTTATAGATACATTGTATGTAATGGGAAAACTTGTTTATGGCCATTTTACACACATTTTGCATAAATAAAAATTATCTTTAAAAATATATTTCATAACATAGTTGAGAATCATCTTTATATAAAGTTTGGTATAAAAAAAGTGATAGCTGATTTGTGATTGAAACAAAAATCCCAATGTTTTTGCCTTTTCATGCCTTTTCATGTCTTTAAAATGTTTTTAAAACAGGACTTTTTAAAGTCCCGATGTTCTCTTCAGAGGACATAGCACACATGAATCAAATATTATTTTTCAAAAATGTTATTTTTCAAAATTTTCCTTATGCTCTAAACAATGCAATGGCATTACAAAATACTAAATTCACAAAACTTTTTTTCCTGGTAGTCAGGAGGATATATATATATACACACACACACACACACACACACACACATCCATGCCAGCATTACGTGACAGCTCTATTTTCTCTGTAGGCTACATTGCAATTGAGTTTTTTGTCTTGGTGAAAGCTTTAAAACAAAGAGGCAAGATTATACAATAATTTCCCAATTTTTATTTGTTTGGTGAGCCATGTTGTGAGCTGATTAATGTGTGCAATGAATACATTATCCATAACTTTTCACATCTTATTTTTTCATGTCATGCAAACATATTTGTAATGAGAGTGACGACTAACAGCAGGTTGCCACTTTTTTTTTTATTATTAAAAGTAGAGCCTAACAATAATATTAGTCTCTGGATATTTGGCCAAAAGTATGGTTCCTATAGAGAATTTTTGTACATTTGACACATATGACCAAGCTGTGTTCTAAATAATGTGATTTATGTAGGTATATATATATATATATATATATATATATATATTAACCTTCATGTTTAACATGACCTGACTTAAAAGATATTTGTTTGATTCCTGTAAAAATGAGATAAGTAAATGCAGAATAGGTGCCCATAGTGCTTTTCAGCACATTGATGTGTTAGGTGGTTACCTACTGCCCAAATAAAAAGTGCCAGTCTTTTGATATTTTAGTAACTATGGCTAAAGTAACTCCTGAGTCTGTGAAGTCTTGTGGAGAAAATTAATAGCACACCTTTCCGAAACAAGCTATACAAATTGAGGTATCATTCATGTCTATAGCACAAACAACAAAACATATTTAATATTTTGAGGCTTGTTCAATCTTCTCTCTTCAATATGAATAGTAAGGCTAGACTTTAAATCACCACTAATTCTGATTTTTTATTTATGGATACTACATGTTAATGTGTTAACCAAGTTGGGACTGCTATGTTTTGACTGGAAGGTGATGTATCAGACTTATTCTTATGCATAGATGAACATTAAGTACCATTCTTATAATTACCGGATTAAGATTTAAGAAACCAAATCAATCATGATGAAAAACAAAAAACAATTCCAGCATATTGTCGCAAAGAACAGCTGGAGTTTGGACCTCATGGGGGATGAGAGCAAATAAACACACTATCTCGGGCCAAATTTAATAAATGGCACCTTTATATCCCATTTCTTCTTACTTTAAAACAAATATTGACTCTAGCCGTGGCATTGAAGATGATCTTTTTAAACAAACAGATTGTACATTTTAATAGTGTGCATTGAATATTGTTTAGATTCAAGACAACACAGACACATTAAATGTGAAATCTTTATTTCTTTGTTTAAATATGAAAGTGCAAAATCATGCACAAGGAAGAACAATTTTTATAATAATTTTATTTACTGACAGGTTTGCATTGCTTAAAGTCTCACAGAGTGGCCTAGTTTAGTTTGGCCTAAATGATAAAGTAATGCTACAACTTCGCAGAAAAGCAGGCTGTCTGATTCATCTTTAGTAAGTATTCCAACGCTTCTTTCTGAGAGGTTTTCCTTTGTTAATCGTCTCTCCATGAGGAAGTGGCTCACTGTGGCCATATGGCAGTGATGCACTGAATGTTTTATTACTCTAAGGCCCGCACGTCACTACACCTCATTGTGCTCATCACAGTATCGGAGTTTGTTAGTATCTAAACGGTTCTGCCTGGATGCAATATATGTGCATAATGGTTTTTTCATTAAATTCCCTCTGTTTAGCAGGCTGCCACCTCAACAGTGCCCACCCAGATGAGCACAGCTCAAAAACTGCATTCCGCAGAGGACTGGATGATCTCTGTATTTCCCTCCTTAAATTCAGATACCCATTGAAGTGAGACTCCCATAAGATGTCTAATGAAGCAAATAACTGATTCAGTTGGTTTTGAAGAGGCAGGAGGGAGGAAAAACATAGCGATGCTGAGGCTGGAAACCACAAGACAGAGCTGTCGACTCTCATTTAGATGTCTTACTGGAGACAGTGCCAAAAGTGTTTTTCTACATTTGCTCGGAATAATCACAGAAAACTCTCAGAGCTCAACTTTTGCTTTGAGGAAGAGGAAGCAAAGACAAAGGCATGCCTGCCAGGCTCAACGCAAATCTGGAATGCTAGTTTACAAGTCTAATGAAGTTCACTTCATACAGAGTAAGAGAAGTGGTACTTTAATTAAATTGAACAGATTAGATCACCCAAAATGAACATTCTGTCATTATTTAATCACCCCCATGTTGTTCTGAACCTGCATTGCCTGTTTTTTTCTTTCTTTTTCTTTCATGGAACAGAAAGAGTCTTGTGCACTCTTGTGAATGATAAAACTGGTCATGAAATAGCTTTGTGTGAAATCTAAGTTAATATTCACTCATTATCTTCACCACTAGAAAATAATGAGGGCTGTTAACTGCTGGGTTCAGAGTCGATGAGTTAAACTCAAGATCCAGATTAGGTTATTGATTCACAAACAGATCATTCAGACTAACTTTGTAAACTGGACCAAATTATTAATTGATGATAAAGCTCAAAAGATCTTCAGATATCACTACTTTTTTTATAATCCCATGGTCTCTTATATTTCAGTAAATAGCAGTTTGACAAGGGTCAGTAAATGAAAGCGAAGTGACGTGTGGCCAAGTATGGTGACCCATACTCGGAATTTGTGCTCTGCATTTAATCCATCCATGTGCACACACACACAGTGTTTTTTTATTTCTAGTTCTATTTTATTTAATAAAATACTGCCCAATGTTTTAAGTAATTTTTTCATATAGATTTTTTTCTTTCAGCTGTTTAACCTGTATTTTGAATTACGCATTGCATTGTGTAGTGGTATAGGGTTAAAGGAAATTTCCATAAACTTAACAGAAAATATACTGGCAATTTTCTGATAGGACATTATCTGTTTTTCTATGGATTTTTTTCTTACAGTTTCTTACAGCATAATAATTTTTCATCATTGTAGAGCACAGTTTATTGTTTAGAGTTAGTGCATTTAGGCTATGATCAGTTCTTGATGGTTTAGCATTACGGTGTTGATTAGAGAGCTCACTGACATTATGGAAAAAACAAAAAGCCCATTACCACATTTTAACTGGAACTCTTTATCGTACAGATTAGCATTTTCCCATAAACCAGACATCTCATCTTGCTATGTGCTGGGATTTTAAGGGAAAGTCCAGGAAGGTCACAAAATCCTGACTGAAAAGTCAGTGCTGGGGAACAGTGCCAGCAGACCAGAACAACATAATCCTTGTGGGGGGGAGTATTGCAAAGAAGATTTCCCTTGGACAAATTTACCGTTTCTATGACACTGCAATCTCTTTTTTCAGTTGTTGGAGAAAAGCCCAAGATTCCGTAGGTTAAGCAATCCAGTGTTCTGGAACATTCAGTTCAGGCCTTTATTATCTAAAAAAAAAAAAAAATGTCAAACTCTGGACAGTTGCAAGGAGAGAGGTGAGTCGGCCTGGAGACAGTAGATTGATATGAAAACACCACATTTTCCTTATGGCATTGTATGTTTTGAAATGTTTGGTCTTCCAATGGACAAGAAACACTAAATGTTGCCTAATATTAATATAATTAGGAAACTACTGGTAAACTGTTATGACAATGATAGTAATCTGAGAGCAGGTTAAATGAAATGAAAAAAATAGTCAAATATTTATATTATTTCTATAGTTGCCAAGGCAACATTTCTTTAGTTTAAGTACTAAAATAACAAACTAATAAGTAAAAATGTATGAATACAATATTTTTTATTCTAGAAATAAAAAAATTAATAAAAATATCAAAATTACTAAAAACATCAAAATTAATACAGAGTTCTGGCATGAAACTCTAGATGGCGCAGTCCGATAGGTCTAACTCAATCTGACCTAATGACATCATTATCACATGGCACAGCTGATTGGTTCTCTCCTTTATTGGTAGCCAATGAGCTGCTCAACGTTCAAATATATGACTATTGCTTGCCTGCCACCTGTATAGATCTGCTACGAGGTGATTCATGTATGCTATATGGGGGTTATTTCATGTATGTTATATTTGCAGCAGCAATATTTCTTACATGCTCACAGCAGCATGTTGTGGATGTATTGGCAGTAACAAGTCTCGGTACTTGCTCTGCCGCAGCAGCAGCGTAGCAGATCTATTCCGCCAAGACCAAATACATTAACATTGTCATGTACATTACCATGCCAATCCCTCCGAGAGTTGTCATGACAGAACTTAGTTTAGTCAAGTCACCTTTATTTATATAATGCTTTTAACAATACTGATTGTGTCAAAGCAACTGTACAGCATTAATTAGGAAAATAGTGTGTCAATAATGCAAAATGACAATGACAACTCAATTTTCAGTTAAGGCAGTTCATCATTTAATTCAGTGATGTCATCATCCAGCTCAGTTCAGTTTAAATTGTATCTGTGCAATCAAGTCGACGATATCGCTGGAAATTAAGTGTCCCCAACTAAGCAAGCCAGAGGCGACAGCGGCAAGGAACCAAAACTCCATTAGTGACAGAATGAAGAAAAAACCTTGGGAGAAACAAGGCTCAGTCGGGGGGCCCGTTCTCTTCTGGCCAGACGAAACCAGCAGTTCAGTTCCAGGCTGCAGCAAAGTCAGATTGTGCAGAGGACTCAACTGGTTCCTGTGGTCTTGTCCCGGTGGCCATCTAGGAGACAAGGTCTTCACTGGGGATCTGTCTCTGGGGCTCATCTTGTTGACCTGATCTCCGCTGACATTCAGGGCTGTAGAGGTCATCTCTAGGTGCTGATATACCATCTGGGCTAGATACGTACTGGATCCGAGTGACTGCAGTGACCATCTGATCTGGATACAGACTGGATTTGATGGCTACGGTGACCTCAGAATAAGAGAGAAACAGACTAATATTAGCATAGATGCCATTCTTCTAACGATGTAGCAAGTACATCGGGTGTTATGGGAAGTGTTAGTGTATAGAGGTCGTAATTTAGATATATTTTTGAGATGGAAAAATGCAGTTTTACAAATGCTAGAAATGTAGCTTTCAAAGGAAAGATTGTTATAAAATAGCACACCTAGGTTCCTAACTGATGACAAAGAATTGACAGAGCAGCCATCAAATGTTAGACAGTGTTCTAGGTTATTACATGCGGAGGTTTTAGGTCCGATAATAGTTTTTCAAATTGGTATGTTTCGCCGGGCCGCGAAGAAATATAGAGCTGAGTATCATCAGCATAACGGTGAAAGCTAATACCGTGTTTCCTGATGATATCTCCCAGGGGTAACATGTAAAACATGAAAAGTAACAGCCCTAGTACTGTGCCTTGAGGTACTCCATACTGCACTTGTGATCGATATGATGCCTATTCATTCACTGGTACAAATTGATGGCGGTCAGATAAGTACGATTTGAACCATGCTAATGCACTTCCACTAATGCCAACAACGTTTTTTAGTCTATTCAAAAGAATGTTGTGGTCAATAGTGTCGAATGCAGCACTAAGATCCAGTAGCACTAATAGAGAGATACAACCACAATCAGATGATAAGAGCAGGTCATTTGTAACTCTGATGAGAGCAGTCTCAGTACTATGATACGGTCTAAATTCTGACTGGAAAACCTCACAGATACCACTTTTCTCTAAGAAGGAATAT
Source organism: Sinocyclocheilus grahami (assembly GCF_001515645.1). Lineage (NCBI taxonomy): Eukaryota > Metazoa > Chordata > Actinopteri > Cypriniformes > Cyprinidae > Sinocyclocheilus > Sinocyclocheilus grahami. The sequence goes on from NW_015505499.1 coordinate 1,039,231, forward strand.
AATTGTGAGGATACTACCTTTTCTAGTATCTTGGACAGAAAAGGGAGATTCGAGATCGGTCTGTAATTAACTAGTTATTTGGGGTCAAGTTGTGTTTTTTTGATGAGAGGCTTAATAACAGCCAGTTTGAAGGTTTTGGGGACATATCCTAATGACAATGACGAATTAATACAGTAATAGTCAGAAGAGGATCTATGACTTCTGGAAACACCCCTTTTAGGAGCTTAGATGGAATAGGGTCTAACATACATGTTGTTGGTTTAGATGATTTCACAAGTTTATAAAATTCTTCCTCTCCAATAGTAGAGAATGAGTGGAATTGTTCCTCAGGGGATCTATAGCGCACTATCTGATGCGATACTGTAGCTGACGGCTGCATGGTTACAATTTTATCTCTAATAGTATCTATCTTGGAAGTAAAGTAGTTCATAAAGTCATTACTGCTGTGCTGTTGGGAAGTGTCAACACCTGTTGATGCCTTATTTTTCGTTAATTTAGCCACTGTGTTGAATAAATACCTGGGGTTATGTTTGTTTTCTTCTAAAAGAAGACGAAAAGTAATCAGATCTAGCAGTTTTTAATGCTCTTCTGTAGGATAGGGTACTTTCCCACCAAGCAATACGAAATACCTCTAGTTTTGTTTTCCTCCAGTTGCGCTCCATTTTCCGGGCTGCTCTCTTTAGGGTGCGAGTGTGCTCATTATACCACGGTGTCAGACTGTTTTCCTTAATCTTACTTAAGCGTAAAGGAGCAACTGTATCTAAAATGCTAGAAAAGAGAGAGTCCACCTACCTAATTTTACCTAATATTAAAGTGAAAACTGAAAATATATAAAAAATCGAATTTAAATATTAAAGGGGTCCTATTACGTTCTTTTACAAAGTCTTGATTTTGTTTTGAAGGTGTACTAGAACAGACTCTCATACTAGGTTGTTCGAAAAACATATTATTTTTCACATATTTTACATGATTACAACACCTCTCTCTCCAGTCTGGCATGAACGGCTCGAATAGTTCCTGTATCAAATGAAGGCCCGCCTTCTGAAATACGAAATGTGCTGTGATTGGTTAGCTGGGCCAGTGTGTGTTGTGATTGGCACCACTCGGCGCCTGGTCGTGAAATGTCATGCTCCTTACCATAGCCTCCTGCGAGCTTCAGTGTAAATATTGCATCAATATCAATTCAATTTGAGCGCGATTTAAACCCCGATGATTGTAACCACTCTAAGTTCATCAACCTTGGGAAAGCTAGCGTGTCTCCGACATAGTGATAACACTTGTTGCATTCTCAACCAGGTCTCATCCCATTCGTCGATATTTGTGATATCACAAATCCCGGAAAATATGCATTGTAGTCCAAACAAGTCGTTCGTTGTAGTTTTTTAAAAGTGATTTCTTTTAAATAAATTATCTCCTTTTGAAGTGGACTTTGAACTTTGTAACTTTGCAGATCTTTTTTTATGCTCAAACAGCAATGTAACAACGTTCGTAGTTCGGAAAGAAGGAGGCGGGAACCGGCGAACATTCAAAGAAACTTTAATAAAATAAACAAACACAAAATAGCGCGACAGCCTCTCGCGGACGACTGTTGCACGCCCTCGAAACCAAAACACAAAATAAACTCCAGGCCTGGTCCTCTCACGTCTTTCACTGTTGTCACTCCTACTTTTATCCTTCCGGAGCTCCTCCGTGAGACTCGAGACCGGTGAGTGGCGCAGGTGGCGCTCATTAGCAATTACTCCACCGGCCTCGCTCCGTTCCCACGGCTCTCGGCCCCGCCCCTCTCGTCACAAGCAACATTACAGACTAACTAATTTTGAAAAAGTGAAAAAGCATAATAGGGCCCCTTTAACAAAATATACAATAGTATATCAATTTTACACTAAAAAACGGTTTGAGAACAACAATGCCATTATATATAACAATTTAAAGCCAGCAAATAAGCTAAATATCGAAAGTGAATATATTTGCTGAACTTAAATGTACATTTATTTTATAACATATTAACTGAACAATGTTGATATTGACAGTAGGATGAAGACCACTACTAATCAGCTATTAAATTGCTATTAAATGGGTATTAAATGTCACTAATTGTTTTGAGATGTTAAATGTCATAGCAAAATATTGTCAGAATAATTTGCCTAGCCTATATTTACATTTCTTTTTATTATATTCACATATTCATTAATGTTAATATTAATTAATTTTAGTGGGATATGCAAAACAGATTCTATCAGTCCAAATGGAACAATTGGTAACTACTACAACTGATGACTGTTTTGTTTTCTTTGTGCAGAGAAAATGCATTGAGAACAGATTTCCTTTTTTTATTCTATTATTAGGCTCTAAAGGCTTCAGGTAGTGCTCAGCCACAGCCATAATCACCAGAGAGCAACTTCAGTATTTTATTACTTAGCTGTTTGTGGGATGTGGACTTCTATGATGAGTGATGCGGTGTCCTATAAGTTAATTAGCGGAGACAAAGTCTAAAGATTTTTTTCTTCAAGAATAATTTTCTAATTCAGTTTATTAATCTGTGCAAAGACATCGTGAGCTGTCAGAGCTATTCAATACACCTGAGGAAACTGACCCTGTAATGAGATTCTCACTCAGTGTTTTTGCAGTCTCATACTAAACAGCACAGGGGGTTGCTGAGTAACGCTCTGGAATAAAAGCATGTAAAAGGATCAAGAAAAATGTGATTAAGTTGGTTCAGAATAAATGGATGCTCTAGATGCC
>NW_015505499.1:1042010-1042798 GCF_001515645.1 Sinocyclocheilus grahami
TTGTTATTTATAGGGACAAAAATATCCCTTTATTTTTCAGTTATGAAAAACACGAGAAACCAGATTATTCATTAAACTATACATGTGTCATGACTAAAAAATGTAATTCTGATGTAGATGTATCATTCAGATACCATGTAAAGTATAATTTAGATTCAGTTGCTGAACTTTTCTGCAGGGTTACATTTTACACCAGTAGGTGGCACAAATCAATGCTTGGTCATGACTCATGAGTGAAGATCGCATAGTCTGAATTTTCAAAGATGCGACCTCGAAGCACTGATACGTGAGAAATATTTGGAGGGCTAAATATCTGGACGTGTCTGTGACTCTTGCAGTGTGAAATGTGTTTTGACTGGAAAAGACATCGTGGATGACCTACAGCCAATGAGAGAGCAAGATACAGGGCAAGGGAAATTTTAGGGGGAGGAGTCTTATGTGATTTCCTGTATTGCTTCTCACATGTGTTTTGTAAACTATATTGAGTTGTTGAGGTTTCTTCCAAGTGAAATATTGTGTAATGTGTGACCGCAATCACTGATCTATTATGTAATGTGCAAACCACAGCAACTTCCTGTTACCCAAAACAGTTGCGTAGTGTGAAAGGAACAGTGATCCAACTTTGAAAATCATAGGGTGTATACATGACATGAACTGACTCAATAACAATCATTCACGACCAAAACAAATCCTACATGTGACAACAAAGCAGATCAAACTTTTTCTAACATTAACAGTTTTTGTCCACAGTTCGTTCACTTAGTAACTTTGTTCTAGAACACTTATTC
>NW_015505499.1:1043493-1044735 GCF_001515645.1 Sinocyclocheilus grahami
TTTTTTTTTTTTGACCCAATTACGGTAAACTATTGAACCAAATCCCAGAAAGGTCTTTTATCTAAATACTTCCAGAAAGGGGATTAATCCTTGTCTTGGTGCTAAATCTATCTATTTATTTGAAGTTGGACTTGAGGTATTAGGATCTTCCTTTTGGCTTTACGGTGTTGATAGGTGCTCTTTCCTTTTAAGGGGCTCCTTATCAAAATATGTCCTTGGCCTTTCTCTCATTTTTAGTCTCAACACGTACCAGGCTCACCTTTATGAGAATATCACTCCCATCAAACACTTAGACAAATGTCATTTCTGAGATGAAGTTTGTCAAAAGCTTTGGCTATAACAGGGATGACTATAAAAAAAATGAATGTGAGCTTTGGGGAACTGCATTGATGGCAATGAGTTAGTATCACAGCTAATGCTACTGCTGCTGCATCAAACTGTGGAGAGTTGGATCTGGATAATAAATGAAGACTGAATTCAATTTTGGTTGAAAAATGGCATTTTTAACTTGAACCTGATTCATTGTGGCTGAATCTCTCTATCATCCATGACATTCTGTCAAGGTTAAAAATTTTGTTTACTAGTCAAATTATTAATGTCACTGTTCTCATCTTTTCTATCATTTTGTTGACAGGCACCCAATTTATAAAACTGGAGATAAAGTTAGTAATTCGACAAGTATCGGACAGACCTCTCTGTCTTTGCAGACTATATCAAAGGCCTCAGATAAATTGCTCACTTTCATTTTACATCTGTGTTCTTCAGCTTTCATACTTAAAATATCTTGTTTAGTTTTGCTGTGTACTGGACAGTTATGCTTGATAAAACATATTTTGACATCTTAAAGTCAACATGAACAGCATTAACATCCATGTTTTATGTACAACCCTTGATATTCCCATACACTTATAAAGTTGTTGTATAAAAATACTAAAATATGCATCAAGATGACCTATTGGCATATTCTCATTCATTTTATCTCAAGGTTGGCATAGCATTTAAATAGCGAAAGGTTAATGGCATTACAATGACTTTCTCAAACAGGTTATTGATTAAGTGCTCATTAACATTTATATGTTCCCCAGCTGATGCAGCATATAATATAATGCTCCAGATTTTGCCTCGTGGCCATATGAACCTATTATACACATCTGATAGCCAGTCCAACAGTTTTGTTGCTGTAACCTTTTACTGCTGATAGACTTCCTCCTTTCATTGGTGTATCACAGTATTAAAAAAAAA
>NW_015505499.1:1044745-1046005 GCF_001515645.1 Sinocyclocheilus grahami
TCCACAGTTCGTTCACTTAGTAACTTTGTTCTAGAACACTTATTCATTCACAAGTGAAAATAAAATAAAATCACTACTGCCAGAGACACAGAAGTGTTACCACAAACAATTTCAAAAAAGTGCCAAAAACAAACAAATGTATTCAATAGTATCTTCGTTTAAAGCTACTCTTTGGATTTTTTTAAATGCACATATTCTGCACAATGAAAGGATAACATTTGCAATGCAACTGTCGGATTTCAGCTTCAGAACACACCATGCATAGGTTCATTTATTCATACTGGCTACATACATACATTTGTGCGTAGTTTTAAGTATGTTGATTATTGTATGCTTGTTTGACATTCTAATAAATCAGTCTAACATGTTTTTATTCGCTTGAATTCGCTATTGAAGTCATTATTCATGCCTTTTCAAATAAGGTAGGCTATTAAGCATTAGCCACATCCATAATGAAATGCTTTGATTCTATACTTGTTTTGTACATTTTAATCATTTGAATTTATCAGGTGCCTGAAACACTTTTTTTCAAAGTTTTTTTTTTCACGCAGGTAATTTGCATGTATTATTAGAGTTACATTGTAAAATAAATAAATAAATAAAATAGTGGTATGATATATTTTAGTCTGCTCAATAGTGTGTTTTGATATGCTTTTCTTGCTGTTGCCAAAAAATTAATCTTTTCAGAGAAATTGTCACTGATGCTACAACCTGAATTCAACAGATCTAACATTCTGTTCCTTTTTTTTTTTTTGACCCAATTACGGTAAACTATTGAACCAAATCCCAGAAAGGTCTTTTATCTAAATACTTCCAGAAAGGGGATTAATCCTTGTCTTGGTGCTAAATCTATCTATTTATTTGAAGTTGGACTTGAGGTATTAGGATCTTCCTTTTGGCTTTACGGTGTTGATAGGTGCTCTTTCCTTTTAAGGGGCTCCTTATCAAAATATGTCCTTGGCCTTTCTCTCATTTTTAGTCTCAACACGTACCAGGCTCACCTTTATGAGAATATCACTCCCATCAAACACTTAGACAAATGTCATTTCTGAGATGAAGTTTGTCAAAAGCTTTGGCTATAACAGGGATGACTATAAAAAAAATGAATGTGAGCTTTGGGGAACTGCATTGATGGCAATGAGTTAGTATCACAGCTAATGCTACTGCTGCTGCATCAAACTGTGGAGAGTTGGATCTGGATAATAAATGAAGACTGAATTCAATTTTGGTTGAAAAATGGCATTTTTAACTTGAACCTGA
>NW_015505499.1:1047984-1052541 GCF_001515645.1 Sinocyclocheilus grahami
AAAGCGAAACTACTTTGTTTGGCCTTCCAAAAGAGGACACGACTAGAAATCAGTGGTTAAGTTGTATTTACAACCCAGATATTCAGATGTGTGCAGCGCATTTTATGGAGGACTGCTTCCTGATCTTGGTAGAGTAGACTACAATGCCGGCTGTTCTGACTCACAGTTTGTAAGTACGTTTTCATATTTAAAGAATTTGCCACTGATGATTCAAACGCGAGTTTTGAGCAGTGTAGAGTAGCGCTTGTTGTTTGTCATTTCTCCGGGACACGGCATCACAGTATGGTAAGGGGCGTAACATTTCCGTCACACGCTTGAGGTATTCGGCCAATCACAATAGCTGGCCAATCAGAGCACACCTCACTTTTCAGAAAGTAAATATCGATGCGTTTCAGAAAGGCGGGGCATAGAGGAGAAACAATAATGTACAGTATGTGGAAAATAATGTTTTTTAAACCTTAAACCGCATAAACACATTTCATTACACCAAATACACAAAATAATGTTCTTTTTAGCAACGTCATATGACCCCTTTAAAATAAATCAGCTTTTACTCCTCTACTGATATACGAGTAGTGTAGTGTTAATTTCGTTAATGAAGACTATGACAAAAAACGTTCGTTGACGAGCTTTTTTTGCACGAGAAAGTGCAATACCTGAAATGCAAAGTAAATTTCTCAAATGACAACAATCATTACAATTATAATTTTGAGAATATATTTTTATCAGTTTAACCATTATACAGAATGATGAAAATGTGACTAATATTTAATTGACTAAAAAACCTGACTAAAATGCAACAACAGGACAAGTTTGTCTAAATATGATAACTAAAATGTACATCTGAGTAAGACTGAAGACTAAATTAAAAATGGCTGCCAAAATTAATACTGCTGTACGGTTAATTAATAATAATCGTATTGCTAAAATGTCAAGTTTTCATTGACTAAAACTAGACTAAAATACTTCAGGTTTTCTTAGACTAAAACTAGACTAAAATACTTCATATTTTCTTGGACTAAAACTAGACTAAAATGTTGAGATTTTAATCGACTAAAACTTGACTAAGACTTAATAGGATAAGGTTGACTAAATATGATAAAAACTAAAAAGGAAATTTTAACCCGGGACTAAGACTAAGACTAAAATGAAAATAGCTGACAAAATTAACACTATGACTGGAGTCTTTGTCTCATTTGAGTCACCATGGTTTTAAACATACTTTTCAAAAGTAAAAAGTGTATGTGTAAAACTTTTTTAATGAGGAAATAATTACTGAGTGCACATTTACTTTCATTGGTCATGCCATGTTTCTGTTGACCTTTTGTACTGAGGACTGGCATCTATTGTCTGTATACAGAGGCTCTGATTACATTGCAGATTTAAAAAGTAATTGCAGGGTTGTTCTTCTTCCTGGTGTTACAGATGTCAAGCAGTACCCTCGGGACAGAAGCACGACCACACATGGCTGGGATGAGTGATGGAATTTATTCCCCTTTAAAGAAGAGTAGTATTAGTCAAAATTAGTACAAACACCCCGGTAGGCCTACTCTCTCACTCCCGTGCTTCCCGTCTGCATTCACAGTGAGACTGAGCGCGAATGCTTAAAGGAGAAACGAGATACATTGGACATATACATGTAGGCAACAAAATAAAACAGTATTTCACAAAATATAACAATGTAACATAACAGTTAATACAAATAAACACTCTGCATACTTGCAACATCATGCAAATACTTCATGAAAAAAATGAAAATGTATGTAAATATTGTGTGAAATAAACTTCTTTTGATACAATCACGCTGTGTCACTGAATAAGACTGCACCATATTGTAATTAACAATGTAAGTCTAACGAATACTACAGCTTAGACTGTTACTTGATTTAATTCACACATAAAACTAATTATTTAACCATTAAGTGCACAAACATACCTTTAAAGAAGAGTAGTATGAGGCAAAATTAGTACAAACACACCGGTAGGCCTACTCTCTCACTCCTGCATGGAAAAACACACGTGGGGATGAAGCGCTAAAACATTTCACAATTAAAAGCGCCACTTTCAAGGAGAATTCACTAATTACACAGATACACGTCATAAAATACATATTTACAAAGTTTTAACACAATATACACAGTGATAAAGTTACAAAAGAGAGCAAATATGACATATATATGAGAGAGATTCAAGTTTTGATGAAGTTAACACTTTCAAAAAATATCTTTCAACGCAAACAATATAAAATAAAATACTATAAAGTAAATGATATAAAATAAAATATAAAAGTCACAATCAATTGGCTACATAGGCATGTGTCTTTTCAAGTATATAACTATTATTTCAACAGCATAGAGTCATTAATCACTAAATATTTTTTAAATCAAATGAACACCCTATGCTCGCTGCATGCATGATAAATGAATTTATCTAGTGAGAAAGAGCCTAGCTTAATGTATTAGGTATGTGCGCCAATGAAAACTCTTACTGTACCCTCCCTGAAATCAAAGAATCCCAAACATCCTAAATATACTTTCTAAAAACAAATAAAACGATCCTCTGCTCTCATATGTGTTCAGTGACTGAAAGGAGCCATTATGAAATCTGGCAGACTCCACAGCTTGCTGGCAGTTTGAAGGCGTCCTAGACGTTTTGGTCAATGGGTTTTGCAAGGGTAAGAACTTTCTGTGCCAAATTCATAATTGATTGCAAAGAGGCTCATTTGACATGGTAAATGGAAGTCTTAAATCTTTTGCAGGGTTCAAGCGTGGCAGATAAACAGTACACAAGACCTTGATAAAAAGACTGTAAAAGACAAAACACAAAAGAGAATCCAATAAGCAATTTATGGGAATTAAAGGTGCTGTAATCCTACTACCTGACAAATATCATTAAAATTGATGCTCTGAGATATTACACTCATCTACAGACTCTGTAAACCCAGGAGTCGTAATATACCTGGAGAAAGCTGTTAGCATTCCCACTGAGAGGCTGAGTAAAATGGCCAGTATCAGTTACTACACCATTAAGCAATTAAAAATTGTCAGAACGTTATTTAAAGACACCAGATTGTTTAGTCTATCTAAGTGCTGATGTGAAAATACTCTTAATGTTTTCAGCAATACCCATTTGGACAAATTGCCTTTGAATTGCCCTCTAGAGAGAGCCAAGACCTGATGGATATATATCATCTTCTGTCGATACAAATGCCACTGCAACATGTCCTTTCATTATTTTCCAATTTGGAACAAAGACTCTGTTTGCCATTATATTTAAGTTAGTTACAAGTCACTTAGAATGAAAAAATGTTTCCTTTTTTAGAAGTGGTTGAAGCTGTTCTTCTGCCTCTGAGTATGGACTTGCACAATTCACTCTGCGGGACGTCTGCATCGACCTGTAGCAAAATTAAACAAAATGGACAGTTGGGCTGCAGGGGATACACAAGAAAGGTATTCTGTCAGATTCAGCAATCATTTATTTTATAACAAAAAGTGTAGGAGACATAGGTCTCCTTGTTCCTTCAGACAGGAAGGAATAAATGCAAAAATAAATGCAACCAACCATTGGTCATTTAGGACAGCCAGGCTTGTCAAGTTTTTCTGTAAAGTTAGTAATTGTGCACATCATTGCGTCTTTTTCACTTTTGATTTTTGTTTACTTTTATATAATAAACTATGATCTCTAATTTCAAATCTAGGTCCTGAAGAAAAACCTATTAAAAACATCAATTAAACAGAATAGCATATAGTTTGTTATGTAGTCTAATGAAATTATCTGACGACTTTATCAGAAACATGTTGAAACAAGTTTTCTGCTTCTGTTGGACATTCATCAAAGCATGATGGCTGTCTGTTTGCAATTTATTAAAATGTAATTTCTGAAAATGCAAAAATAAATAAATAAATGCAGAATACTGCTGACTTGGAAATATATTGATTTAAATGCATAATGCAGTTTATTTACTCATAGGTTGCATTTCCGTATACAATCTAACCCTTGGTTAACCGTTAGAATGCAGTATACAGCTAAATCTTACTTGCAGTTTTGTTTCCCATAATCCATTAGCTTTTTATCCAAACTAATGTCATTGAACAAATTGGTATTTGGCAGGTCATAGTCTGGTGGCGTCATATTACAGAATATGCGGTACAATTTACGTCATTTTAAACGTAAGACAGCCATGCAAAAACATGACAGAGATGAACATTGTTAGATGTTAGCGATTGTGGGCAATTTCACCGCACAGGCATCAGACACTCTCTATGTGGGCTTTCTTATTTATTTCTTTCATATCGTCTTTAAAACATCCATATCTCTGAGGGGTACGACACAGACTTCATCTTTATAGTGAAGTCAAGGACAGGTTCTATTTTAATAAATGTCCCTGGAGAGTTCAAACCCGTGTCTCTTAGGAGGGTGTCACGGTAGCAGTCCTTTTGAGGGTGTGTAGTTGGATGAACACACTCACAAGAGCAGGGAAATGTGTGCACAAGCATATACATATGACTAATCTACTTAAATGAGGGTAGGGACATATTTTTCTTCTTTTTGAACACC
>NW_015505499.1:1053192-1054031 GCF_001515645.1 Sinocyclocheilus grahami
GGTTGAGCTGGGAGCTCGTTCACAACAATCCATCCCGAGTCGCTTGCATTGTTCTGCCATTAGCCAGCAGCTGGAGAGATTATAGCACTAGTGTTTTAAAACAGGCATGTAATTGACTATTTCCAGTATAAACAAACCTCTAGCCCAGGGGACGCTTTGACCTCTGTAACTGCCATGTTCCATATGAAAAGAGAGTGGGCCGCCTTTGTGCGTTTTCTGTGTCAGTCCCTGAGAAAACATGCCACGTGCACATGAACTGTTAAATGTTTTTCCTGAGAAGATCACACTCTGGCACATTTCGGTGCTGGTTAGCGTGCTCAAAGAAACACAAAGGTGATGAAACCTATCTGTAGTCATCAGCAGAAAATCGACCCTGTTGGTCCTCTAAGTGAGCCTTGGAAAATTAGATTGCTGAAATTATATCATGAAAGTGATCACAATGACTTCTGCTTGGCAGTTCACCAAAGCTTCCGCAGATATAGCATACTCTCAGTGGGCTTCAAACATCATACAGAAATGTTTTTTAAGAAGGAATATACAGTATGTCTGGCAAAAATTATGTTCAGGAAAGGAGACCATGATGCCCATTGTGATAACAAGTATATAGATGAACGGCACTTGTTTTCAATGTTATATGTGAGAAAATAGACAGTCGAGCTCTTTGAAGCACTGTGAAAAACATGCTTTTGACGTACATATAGGCCAGCTGGGATATTACTGACAGTTTTCAGAATGGGACAAAATAAAACAGCCTTCAATAGGCTTAAATTATACTATTTTTCACTGTACATTGACACTTGTGTAGCGTCTGGAACACTCCAACACACAATATATATTTT
>NW_015505500.1:0-5565 GCF_001515645.1 Sinocyclocheilus grahami
GATTCCTCATAATACGACTCATTTAAGTCATTTCTGAAAAAAAAACATCTAGACTGAACTGTAATTCATGGAGTTAACAAACATTATTATTATTATTATTATTATTTCTTCAATAATAGTATTACAATAGTATCACTAATTAATAATAGTATTACTTCAATAATAATATAACAAATGTAAAAATATTTAAAACAATTTGTTTGCTATTTCTATTATTACTATTACCTATTATTATTATTATTATTATTATTATTATTACTACTACTACTACAATTTCTTCAATAATAGTATTTTTATTTTGTATTTTATTTTACAAATTTACAAAAATTAGTTGAATTTAAAATAATTTGATTGTGATTTCTATTATTATTTCTTTCAATAATAATATTTTATTTTGTATTATTTTATTACATTTACAAAAGAGTTCAATTTTGCACAAGATCCTTCAAACAAATCACTAAAACAAGCAGGGACTTGAAAACACTGCTGTTTGTTTCTAACAGATTTTTTTAAATCTGAAAGCTACACAGAAAATGATTCCTCATGATATGACTCATTTAAGTCAAGTTAACATCTGGACTGAATTGTAATTTATGGAGTTAACAAACAAAGTTGAGGGACTGGGAGTCTGGAATCAAAATTTAGTGCTGAAAAATGGCAGAAAGCATGAGACAAGATAGTTTATGAAGCCTTGAAATGTTTTGTTGGTGGCTCAGATGTGGAAAGTCTCGTCAAATATTAGCACCAGACTTGTGAGTCTTATGGCTGATTTACAAGTGCCGATGCTAAAAGCTCCCAAAAAGTGTGAAGGTTGATTTATTACATCAACACTGAAGACGACATAGACGAGTTCTCAAAGCTTCAGCAAAAAAAGTAATTCTGTTCTATCATTGAGGGTCAAAATTATAGCAAAGAAATATTTGTAAGGATAAAAATCAACCGGCTCAACAAAAGTTAGTATAAAAGGTTTGAGTCTTACCATGTTAAAGTCTAGGTTCATTTCCACCCACTCGGTAGCAGCCTCAAACTCGTCATACATCTCCATAATGTAGAGCGTGTCCAGCGCATCCACAATGGTGGCTCCTTTGAGACTACCTGTGGATAAATATGACAACAAACCATTTGAGAATGCTTCCTGTGGGGTTACCTCTAGGACCAGAGCTGAAATAAACCAATAGCTTTATGATAAAGACCTCAGAGCCTTTGAGATATGGACCCTAATGCCCTGCCTAAGGGAAAATCCTGCGTAGAGAGCAAACAAACCATGGCTACAACAAATAAAAACCTTGCGAGATTAACACCCTCAAAGGGAAGGCAAGGTTAAGGCGAACAGATCTTACACAGGCCATGTCAGATTACTTCAGTATTTTAGTAGATAACGTGAAAACAACAAAGTGGATAAAAGAAAGGAAGATGCTCAATAACTCTCTGGTGTTTTCAAAGACCGTGAAGAAAATACATTGACTCTGGGCTCTTTAGTTCTATATGAATCAGTTATATAATGAATCAGTTTACTGTGAACAAAAATGCAGATTCACTAAACATTGGGACAATGATAACTCAAATATGAAACATGTTTGTGCAATAAAATGTAGCTCGTTAATATAATATGTAATAATAATAATAATAATAATATTAAATAAAACTATTAATATTATTGAACCACAATTATTATTGTTATTATTTCTTCAAAAATAGTATTTTTATTTTGCATTATTTTATTTTACAAATGTATAGTTATTTTTATTATTATTATTATTATTATTATTAAATAATAGTATTTTTATTTTGTATTATTTTGTTAATTTACCAAACAAGTTTGAATTTAAAACAATTTGATTGCTATTTCTATTATTATTATTATTATTATTACTTCAATAATAGTATTTTTATTTTGTTTTGTTACAAATTAAAAAAAAATTGTTGAATTTAAAACTATTTGATTGCTATTCCTATTATTATTATTATTATTATTACTTCAAAAATAGCATTTTCATTTTGTATTATTTTATTTGACAAATGTACAAAAATTGTTAAAATAAAAACAATTTGACTGATATTATTATTATTATTATATTTTACTATTTAATTAAAATATTTTAATAATTTGTTTTAAATAACTAATAATTATTTATTTTAGATTCATATGATTTAAATATATTTTATTAATAAGTACAATAAAGAAAGAGAGACAGCAAGAACTAATCCGTTTTTATTTTTTTTATTTTAATTGAAAACTGCTGATTTGATTTCGTCCCCAAAATGCAAAGAAAAACAATCATATCTACCTATCTGTCCTACTTCAAGTCAATTCACACAACCATTTTAGGCATCATTACCCAGCAAGATTCTCCAACAATATGATAAAAAGAAAAATGAACGCAGCCAATTAAGGTGCTGATATTATGAAACAAATTTGGGAAAGAAAACAATAGCATATGGTAACTGGCATAACTCTTCAACAACACGAAAGATGCTCGCTAGCATTTTTTGCATTTATACTGATTATGAACGCAGCAGGTTGGGCGACACTGCTTTTTGCACTTCAATAATTAAAGTCTGGCACTGCATGCAACACTCTTCAAGAAATGCAAAGCTGCCAACCAGCTGTGCTCCTCATTTAACAGCCCTGGCTTTGTTTAGTGAGGTTGAAGACACAACATGACAGAATTACTGTGTGCAATATTTGTACGGAACATCTCAAACACCTCCAGCAGAGCATTCACACGCTTTTCGCTTAGTGAGAGCCAATGAAATGATGGAAAATCCCCAAGAGAGTAAGTTACTCTCGTCAGATGGTGAGAAGTTTTTGAACAGGAAAAACATGAATGTCTGATATATTTGCTTTCGGATATCTGGCTTTTAAAAAACATGGATCTCACGTCCAAGAATCTGTCAGAAGAAATACATGTGGGAGATGCAAGCATGCCATGCCCCTTCATTTCCACAAGTGAGAGAGGACCACAACGAGGTGTCAAGAGAAACAGGAAAAGGAAAAAGGATGTTCAAATCAAACAAAAGACCTTCCCTCTTGCAGCTACGCTGCTTTTTAGGCAGAACAGTCTCCATGCTGCAAAATCGCAGGCCTTTATTACGTGGCCTTTTCTCACAAATGCAACCAATCTGTGTGTGTGTGTGTGTGTATACATACATACACACACACACACAATTATAGTCTATACATACATAATACATACATATTTAAAAAAGAATACAATTACATAAATACAAAAATTACATACAATTTATTATATTTCATATTTTTCTATTTGTTCTATTTTTTATTTTGTGCATGTTGTTGATTTTTTTGTTGCTATGTACTGCATTTTATTTACCTGTGTACATAAACAAATATACAAGAATAAATAAATATATATACAAAAACAATTATAGAGTGTATACATACATCACACATACATACATATTTCACTGTATTACAATGCTCAGTAACATTTATTCTTGATAAATAAGAAAGTTGTGCTACCGGTACATTTCTTAGAATCAGCATGGCTATGACCACATTCATGTAACCACAGTCTTTGCAGCTCACATTCTGCTGAGGCCCAAATTTTTCATATACCTTAAACACAACACTCGATACACAGAGAGTAGATGCAAACAGTAAGCAAATAAAGGTGTTGTACACGGAGACGATGCAAATCAAAAAATCTTTAAGGCAGAAACTGCACTGCAGGTGAAAGGACAGCATATTTGTGCACTGCTGTGTCTTTTCACAGGCCCTCGAGGACTCAAACCCCAGTGAGGAAGTGTGAGAAGGTCATAAATCACTTCACTACGAAGCTTTCTAACACAGCCCTCGGTTAGACAGTACATCCCAAAAGCTTTCCCCCTACATGACTGGTTTTACCCTCTGAATGCTGACCCAAATCAGAACTATACAATCTTATCATCCGAGATGTCCACTGCACAGGTTTAACAGAGACTCTTAGACTCTATTAACAGATCTTATCTATTCCAATTACACTGGTAAATTACAAACCAGCACTTAATGACCTGATAAAGCTACTCACAGTCATGAATCCCTTGCTGAGAGCATGTTGTGACCTCAGGTTAGAGGTGGTGGGATACCAGCCTGCTTGTCTATCAATACAAAGACTCGATCTGATGACCAGTTGTACCCCTCGAGAAGGTTGTGGGTCGAAGACGATAACAATCCGACGTCGAAAACACAATCCACTATTGAACCATCTTCCATCTCAGTGCATGTTATGGATTAATCGATGAAACCAACAACTGGCCATTCTTAAGCAGGGGCAAAACAATCAAGAAACGAGCACTTATGTTTGATGGTACATCACGTGCTGGAGCTCATCTCAGCAAGGCCTGTATAACAGATGGCCGCTCATTTGGGATCTGAAAGAAAGCCATTACGACGAGAGAACCTCCTGGAAGCGGTATTATCGAAATGAAGGTTGACCTCCAGAGCTATTTGGCAGGGAATTGACATTGGCAGCATCAGCAAGGTGGTACAATCCTGCATGTTTATTCTGGGCTGACAGATACTGGACAGTAATTCAAAGAACATTATCTGGCAGGACATTTTTTTTAAAGGAATGACCTTTTGACCCCAAGGTGCACGTCTACAAATAATCAAACATGGGATACAAACTAAAATCTAAGAAAGTTTCAAGCTAATATAATAACACACCTACTCAGTAAAACTCAAACAGCACTAAATTAGTATTTAAATATAACTAATAATATTGCAGTCAAGACAATACTGATAATTTATGTAGTTTCAATTTACACTTGATTATATTTATATTTCTTAAAGAGATAGTCAAAACAGAAATGACAATTCTTCTATACGACTTACTTTATTCTGTGACAAACGACAATATTTTGAAAAATGGATATTGTCAAGTCAAGTCAAGTCAAGTCTGCTTTATTGTCAATTCTTCCACATGTACAGCACATACACACAGAGAATTGAAATTGCGTTACTCTCAGACCCTTGGTGCATACAGATAACAAATATAGATAGGTACAGATTAAATACAAAATACAACTATACAAATAAGGTAAAATGTAAAAATATATATATATATATATATATATATATAAAGCACAAGGCATATGGCAGATAGAGTGCAAACCAGTAAAAGTAAAACAGTGCAGATAAAGTGATTGTAGTGCAAAAAACAATGATTTGTAGTGCAAAAGAGCTTATTTCGACTGATTAAATTGACAGTGTGTGTGTATTTGGGAGGGGGGGGAGTGGGAGAGTCCATCAGAGGGTCAGAGTTCAGAGGTGCGTGGGGCAAAAGAGGGGAGGGGGGGCAAGGTCGGGAGGGAGTTCAGCTTCCTGACAGCCTGATGGATGAAGCTGTCCTTCAGTCTGCTGGTCCTGGCCTGGAGACTCCGCAGTCTCCTCCCTGATGGCAGCAGACTGAAGAAGCTGTGTGTCGGGTGGGTGGGATCACCTGCAATGCAGAGGGCTTTGCGGGTGAGACGGGTGTTGTAAATGTCCTGAAGGGAGGGGAGAGAGGCACCAACGATCTTCTCAGCTGCTCTCACTATGCGTTGAAGTGTCTTGCGGCAGGA
>NW_015505500.1:8055-9809 GCF_001515645.1 Sinocyclocheilus grahami
GGGGGAAAAAAAACTGTGTTACATACAAATTGAAAGTAATTATTTAACCATCTCACGATCCATTAGCACATATAATAGTTATGATTCTTGGCTCATTTCGAGACAAAAAAAAAATGCAGTTTAATGAGTCAGTTGACCCAGTAATCACTCTGAATGATTCTCTGACTTGTTCCATTTCTATGCCAATAATTTGCAAATTCAACTCAGAGTGATTAATCATTTAAAGGAGTCATTTACAAAAGTATTTTAAAAAAGAACCAGCAATTTGTTCATAAATCAGACATCACTGATTGAGCATGCAACCAAAGAGAAAAACAAAGTCATGTTGTCTGTTTATTGTCCTATATTTTACCACATCCTCAACATATTCAATTCAGACTGCAAGCTCACAACTCAGCTAAAAAAATAATAATAATAAATAGTTTTGCCGCAGGGTTGTAGATTCAGCAGCAGGGTACTGTCGCTACTGAATACAAACAGTAAAACATTACCTCCTCTAGTGACACTGTTGTAATGAGGAAAATATATAAACAGACTGTATCAGTGAACTCAGAGGACTGACACAATCTCTAGTCAGAGCCTCTAAAGCAAAATACACGACTTCAAAAATAAGATTAGGCTGGTGATTACAGCTGAAACATGAGGACTCGTCTTGCTCAGCAAGAAGCTGTTTGTAAGCACATCTCCAAGCAGCAGGAACTCCTGAAGCCTGCTGTGACACTGGACGATGGGCTTCAGACAACAAACAAAACGCACATAACAAGCCGATGTCCATCAACACCAGACCATAATTCTGCCCAAGCGTCTCTAGGAATCCATCGGCCCTATTCAAGGCTGAACATGCAAACACCGGTGCAACACGGCTGTCTACTGAATCCTAAAAGCACCAAACTATTTAGTACCAAAGACGCTCCAATTTGTGTTTGCCAGCAGGCAGCCAACTGGCAGAAGAAAAACACACACGCGCAATCATTAACTTGAAATCACCCTCTTCAAACAGATGGGAGTTTCTTCAACTATGGGAACTTTCATGTCTCAGGGGTTGATTTTTATGAAAACTAACAGATTGCAACTTTTTTCTTCTCGTTTTATGAAGGTCACATTAAAATATGAGACATTATAAGGGCAGGAGAGAGTTCTCTCTTATAAAAATGAATGGGAGAAATTGTCATTTGCAATATGGCAGCTGCAGTCCTGTCTTACACTGTTAAAAGAGCCAGGTGTCTTTTTTATAGCACCATTGTTTGCTTATGTACTCAAAAACGCATGCGTATTAACTGAGCCAGCTTGAAAAATACAGTATTTTTATGTGATTTGAGCTAAACTTGCACTTGTATAAGTGTGGAAAATAATGACAGGAGGTGTTACCAAGACAGCCGACAAGTGAAGTGACTGCCTTAAGAAAGACTTTTAGATTTAAAAAGGCCTTGGAAATTTTTTACTGTGCATTATTTCGTTTTGCTGCTTTTCAAATGCCTTTTATGCATAGATTTTATCGTTTTACCCTGATAACTGACCCAGCTGTTTAATCTCAACTTAAATCCCATTATGAAAACATTTTTTAATTATGGTTGGCGCGTAAATAAACATTCAAGATTTACTATGCGACAATGCATTATATAAACTTCTACACAAATGACAACTACCACAACAATTTTGGTAATAAAAGTTATTAATTTTTTTTTTTGTATGTTATATATATATATATATATATATATATATATATATATATATATATATATATATATATATAT
>NW_015505500.1:10676-48686 GCF_001515645.1 Sinocyclocheilus grahami
TTTAAAAAATGCTTCTACAAAAAAAGTTTCATCTGCAGAAATGGTCTTGTTTAGGGATCTGTGCCTTTGTGCATACGGACATCTGACTGCTAAGTAGTGATTGTGTTTTTCAGCAATAGTGTGCACCCTTAATTTACAGAGAAAAGAAGGTCCGGGAAAAATCTGTAGATGGAAAAATCTCCATACAAGTTGTTTTTTTCTACTTTTCACTTTTTGTTAGAAACTGTTTATTTACCATTTATTCAGGTTTTTTAAGATATCTAATATTTTGATACTTAATTTCCATGATCTAAATATTCTTCATTAAAAGTTTGTTGTCATTTGGAAGTGTGTAGGCCTTCTTGCATTATTATGCTGTTACATTATGATTATATATTCAGTGGCATAAAATGGTCTTTAAAATGACAATAATATCGCTTATCGCAATTATTTCTGAGGCAATATATCGCACAACAAAAAGTTGTTATCATGACAGGCCTACGCATAACCACACAGAATCAGACTTATTCATATAACCGATATGTTACCACATCTCCCAGCACCTCCCCATTTAGAAAATTGAATAATCCATTTTCTAAATGATCTAGATTCTAGACTCCGTGCCCAAACTGGAGTTGACAGGTAAGAATTATCTACACATCTGCGACAACTATACTTATAAATATATAAATAAATTATACTATACAATACAATAAAGAAACGCGCTGTCTCTTGTTGTTATTGCCTCTACAATCATTACAAGTCACAGAAACAAAGCAACACTTACAATATGCAGAGCCACTGTGACGTTCATTAAGTTCTTGATATTCAGTCCATGGGACATAATCCATACACATTTTGTCAACGGACACTTTAAAAACATTGCTTCCTTCCCAACAGCCACAACACAGTCAGATATTAAGCTGGCGCTTTGGTGATGACGCCATCATCCCGATCGTTATCACATCAAGGTAAAGTTCTGCTTCCTAACAAAGACCCATTTTAATTCCTGTGCCCCAAACACACAGTTAAGCATATGACTTTTGTTGGGCCATTAATACAAGTGAGGCTGTATACTGACAGAACATCATGGTTCAGCAGCCACTGTGCTAAATGAGCACACAAGGGCTTAGAGCCAGACTGACACGATCTTCCTCTTTCCTACCACTTATATATGCTCTTCTGCAAAAAAATGTGATGCGTTTTTATTTAATTGCACAGTTCATGGCAGGGACCATCACACAATGGCTTCATTCACTGTTGGGAAATGGTTATTTCCAAATCACAATCAGACTGGTGGACATTGTGGAGAGAAATATAGAAGGAGAGTAGGCCTTTTCCCTATGTGTTTTATTAGAGGAAGTGGTCGTGAGTGACAAGCACGTACATTCGGGAACTGCAGACAGTTCATACTGTACCTGAGCGGCTTCATTAGCCAAGACTTTGTCTCAGTCCACGCTGGTTTCTTACGCAGGGATCCAGTCTGGAGGATCTGCTCCTCTCTGTGCTGAGATGATTGGCACATGGAACAGAATGGCCAGTATTCAGCAGGACCGAATCGGCTATGTGAGATATGCAGACACTGAAATCTATATTCAGGTCAACTTTCAAACAACCTCTCGGAACAAAATTCAAAAGCAGTATTGGAATACAGAACATGGAGTTGTGATTACACTTCCACTCCGCATCGATCACATACTGTGGGGTCTGGAAAGTGGAGTGATGCAAAGAGTAGATTTTGTTATAGAAAATATCAAATGGAGTCCAGCAAATTGGTCTATTCCATGCACAATAAAATAGGATTTGGTGAAATATTCCAACACAGATGACCTTCTTCATAACATCTACATTAATGCATTTAATAGAAGCTAATACGCAAAGTGACTTATACTGCATTCAAGTTTCATGACTTACAGTCAACAAAGTTCAGCCAATCAATTTTTTTCATGTATTTGGCAAATGCTTTTATCAAAAGTGATTTATATTGCTTTCAGGGTACATGTTTTATTTCAGATTACACTTCTCGTTTTCTCTGAGAGTTGAACCTATAACCTTGGCATTGATGCTCTACTGTTTAAGATACAGAAAGTAAAATCGTGCAATGAAATAATCCAACAAAAACTAAATACTGATATTTAATTCAAATATTGATACTGATATTTTTCATTAAAATATCAACCAATCAGGTGTTGAATTGTTAATTGTGCAAGATAGCTGACATGCATGTCGCCCATTTTTAAAAGATAATTAAACAAATACACTCAAAAACCATGCCATTAAAATTACAATTAAAGTGATAGTTCACCCAAAAATGAAAACGCTGTCATTAATTACTCACTCTTCATTTATCTTCGAACAGAAATTAAGATATTTATGATGCATTTTTGTGCGCAAAGAAAACAAAAATAAGGACTTTGTCTCCTCCGCGTTACCCTGTAGTGCCATTTTGGAGAGTATCACATACGCAAACAACGTATGCTGTTCTGTGTCAGCAGCACCGTACGCGGATACGATGTTTACCTTTTGATCTGAACGTAAACAATGTATCCACCTACATACGTTACATATGTTGTTGACGCATGTGATACTCTCCAAAATGGCACTATAGGGTGATGCGGAGGAGATGAATTGTTGAATTATGTTGTTATTTTTGTTTTCTTTGCGCACAAAAAGCATTCTCGTAGCTTCGTAAAATTACGGTTGAACCACGGATGTCACATGGATTATTTTAACGATCTCCTTGCTATGTTTCTAAGCCTTGATCGTGTAAGGATCCTTGCTGTCTATGGGAGGTTCAGAGAGCTCTCGGAATGCATGAAAAATATCTTATTCAATAGCATTTCCAAAATTTTTAATTTGTGTTCCGAAGATTAACGAAGGTCTTACAGTGTTGGAACAACATTAGGGTGAGTAATTAATAGGGTTGCAAAGGGGTGGAAAATTTCCGGTAAATTTCCGCAAACTTTCCAAAAATGCCTGGAAGATTCCAAAAAATCCTGGAAAGTTTCCAAAATTTCTGGAATGTTTCCAAAATTTACTGGAAATTTTCCACCTTTTTGCAACCCTAGTAATTAATGACAGAATTTAAATTTTTTGGGTGAACTATCGCTTTAAGAATAATTAGGGCTGCATGATATGGAGGGGGAAAAAGTGCTATAGATGCACAATAAACTTTAAAAAACACAATGGTGATAAACAACACGATCATCTTATAAATTAATAAAACTTATGAATAATGTCTCAAATCAATTAAAATTATTTGTATGAACTACTTTATTTACATGAATGACATCTGGAACATTCAATTTAAACAAATTATGGAGAGAATGATGCTTTTTTTTTTCTTTCTTTTTTTTACAAAACTTTCTCCACTCCCATATCCCAATCTGCTCAAATGACATATTTTATGTAGCTGTTGTAGTACCAGAGATGTCAAAAGTACCAGAACTTCAATTAATTACTAATCAACAGTCCTCAGTGTAATCGATCAAATTATTAAATGATAAACATCACTTTAAGGTTAACACAGTCTACACAATGTAGTTTCAACGGCCTTAAACAAACCCAGAGTGTGTGAAATATTCAAACTCACTCTAATCCACGGATTCTGAAGCCTTAATCATTTTTTCATGGTTGGTTAAATGCAATTCATCAGAAATTTGCCGTATACTGCACAAGATTTAATGCACTTAATGTAAGTGAGGTCAAATGCGTGAGAGAAAGACCTTTGCGCTCCTCGTCTGTGTGCATGCGGCATGGTACAGAATACGTTCAAGACACGTGGCAACAATCTCACACGTCCGGAACACACAAGCAGGCATAATGTCTTGACTAAGCACTTCCATATGGCGTGACTGCAGCCTGATTTTTCTCTGTGCGCTAAAGCCCTGTGGGTTGTAAAGTGTCTGTTTTTGTGACCGCCCCGGTGATCACGATTTCCAGTAAGGTCTTACGCTACGCATCGGCATGTGTGATCCGACCGGCCGGTCTCAGCAGCTCACATCTCACTGAGGAACGAGATCTAAAGCAGCACAAAACAGTCATTCCAGCTGCCTGGTCAGGTACAAAAACCCTGACCAGCATATTCCAGATCATCTTTTATTCAGAGCCAACGTACCATTAACCCAACCTCTAAATTTATAATGGCAAACCCTGCCAGACAAAACGTGTGTTCAATGGTCTCTGATGTGGCCGTACGCCCCATAGGCCCAACCTTACTATTTGAGAAATTGACGAGCACTCAAAACTGCCTGGAAACGCACTGCACAACAAAAAAGGCTGGGAGGTAATAGCATGTGAGAGAGCTGTCTGACTTTGACTGACATGGGAGCCGTTTTAAAGCGCACACACACACGCAAGGCTAGAGCGCATGAGAAAGAGTGTAATGTACTTCTTGCCAAATTGCTATTCTGATAGTGTCTGAGCCAAATAAATTAAGACTGTATATTCTACTGGCACGTTCAAAGCAAAATTATAGAGGTTAATCAAATGTGTGTTGTAAATCCCCGGCCTGCCCTCCAGCTGAGTGCCAATTGACAATGTGGAGTTTACAACACAACAGCAGCACGTCTGATGAATCTTTCATAACACACTCAATCTCTATTCTAAAAAAACAGCGATATGCATGACTTACAAGAGTCAGAGAACTCAATTAATTAAGAGGATACAGGGCTGGAAATTGTCTGTAGGGTTAAAAAAAAAAAAAAAGTTTGCCGTCAAAACTCAAACCCTCATTTTATCAGATTTTCAATACTGATGCACCAGAATTGTCTGCAACTGCAAATAATAAAATTATTATTCTAAAACTGCTTGTGCTTAGAACATTTTTAAAAATTAACTAACGACTATGCTGTAAATGTTTAGTTTCCGACGTTGGAACTAAAACAAAGATTGTTGCAGTATGTTTTACAAGAAAATAACATTTCAGTGTTACTTGCCATTTCTTCGTAATTGTTTGTGGAATTTACTTACAGTGAAATAGTTTTGTTTTTTTTCTTCAGTGTATATAAACTTCAAATATCTAATAACAATAAAAATATAATCAAAAACGGTGAAATGAAAATCAATTTCACAATTTCCAAATGTGTTTAAAAACAGAACATGCCAGTGTTTTTGACCGAATCATAATGCAATCAATCATTTTTCAAGAAATGAAAAGGGTGCGTCATTAATTTTCATCTGTAAAGAGATTTCATAATTTCATTATTCATCATTCATACAAGAAAGCATTAATTTGTATAACTTGACAAGAGAAAATTTTTTTTTTTAATAAACAATAAGTAAATAAATAAAAAATCTGAGCCAAGTTTAATCCAGCAGGGGCATGTCTGACTGTGACATGTATACAGTATATTGCCATTATTATTATTTGTAAAACTCTTCATTGTTGATCTTGAATGATAATGCAAGTTATTCAAATCCTTACTATTTTTTGGTGTAAACGCATGCTGATATTTTCTAAACCGGTTTCCAAACTTTTGGAAGGCACTGTAACATTTCTGGGATGAGCAACATTATGCATATTACAACATGCAGGTAGCATAAGAGTGTGATAATGTGTTGCTGCTGCATCCTCTTAGTTATTGATGTATATTACAAACCTCACAGGAAGATGGACAGTCCTTCATGAATTATTCACAGATTAGTATGCCCACTCACAACCTGTGCTTTTCAGCTTCAAAATAGAAACAGGTCAAGAGCGTGATGGGCAAAAGCAGCAAAACAACATTTCTTTACAGGCAAGGAAAACACATTAATGCGAAAAAGGCACCAAAGAGGATCAAGGTATCGTGAAACTATATTTGTGCGGTGTGACCGTGCTACTCCTGCCCGATGAAGTCAGAAATGGTTTTGTTTGTCCTCTTGAAAGCAGAAATAGACCCAGACGGAGCTTGTGAAGTGAGACAGACCGGAGAGAAATCAAAAGCCTTTTTGATGGAGGTCACCTAACCACCTGTGCAACATTGATTGACAGTTCTGACTGCTTACCAAGTTACTGTTGGGACGTGAAGCTGTACGTGCACGAATCATAGTTTCATGGTCAGATAGACACTCACCAAACAAATTGCTGGAGTGGCCTTGCTTAGAGACGGGACGCAGTTCGTTGGAGCCCCAGGCGTAGCGCTTGTAATTATCCCAAGAAAACTGCATCATCTGAGGAGAGAGTGAGAGATGAAGAGGTTACCTTTGTGAATTTTGGTTAATTTCGTCACAGCAAAGGTAAAACATCACAGAACAAAAAGTAAAATTAATGTGTCAACAACTAACATACAAGTGACTGGGCTAATCAAGGATCAATAGCATTAAATAATTTGATTAAATCAACAGTCGAAATGCTTAATGGATCCATTGCAGCACAAATACGCTTAATTAAGAGAGAAAAAATATCAATGCTCACATGTGTCAGGTATAATTTTATTTGTGGATAAAAATGGGCTATGTGCACTAGGCTTGCCGCGATAGAAGGTGCTGATGGTGATACCGGTGTTAAGCCGCAACACTGGTTACGTCACTTGCCCACCGCGGCACTGACCCCAACCCTCGTTTAGATTTTTTTATAGTAATAAAAATCATCTAGTTCAGTAAAAGAACAGACACTACAATTAAAAACTGAACGCGGCTGCTCAATGCAGCGTGCCGAACGATAGTCACATCACAGATCAGATTTAATTTCTCCAGTGAGGAGAGCAAGTCCACCTGACTGACAAGAAGAGTGAGGTGAGACAGACAAGACGATCGCGGATGATTTCGTTTCGAAACTAAATGCAAAAGCACCTGTTTGGCAATATTTTGGATTTTGAAAAGCCTGTTGACTTTTGCCGTTTATCTAAGGTGATTTTGGAAGTTTTTTTGAACATTCGTTTCTTATTTAATTGGTTCCACATTGTTTGCGGCTTTTTACTTTATTTAAACTTTGTGTAATTTATTTATTTTATTTGACATCAAGGTGTACGCCATGCCTCCAAGCTTTCTTACTCGTTTTGCTAATAAACGTTCTACGTTTCTTATTTATTCGATTATATTATTATATGTTTACTTAGCCTATTTCCAGTTTTGTATACCTATTTAAACATTATGCAAGTTATTTGTTATTTTATATTAGGCATAGCCTGCCCTATAGCATTATTTGACATCAAGGTGTACGCCATGCCTCCAAGCTTTCTTACTCGTTTTGCTAATAAACGTTCTACGTTTCTTTTTTATTCGTTTATATTATTATATGTTTACTTAGCCTATTTCCAGTTTTGTATACCTATTTAAACATTATGCAAGTTATTTGTTATTTTATATTAGGCATAGCCTGCCCTATAGCATGGTGTATTTTTTTTATTTGTTTTGTTAATAAAAGTTCTAATGTTTTATATATAGGCTAAAGAAGTTTGACTTTGTATTTTGTTGTTGCATTCAAGCAATTGATGCCGAACTGCCGCTAATTCGAAAGTTAAAGTAAAATGCGCACAGCGCTTTTAAGCTATTTAAAAGCGAAGGAAAGCGAGGAAAAGACGGAAAATTCTAACGAACAATTGCTTTACACCGAATTGCCACTGTTTGAAAGTGAAAGTAAAATGGGCATGCCGCTTTTACAAGCTATTTAAAAGCAAAGGAAAGCGAGTAAAAGAGGAAACGCCTCTGTCCCCACGGTGATACCGGTATTGTCAGACGTCGATTAACTGGTGGGAAAATTCCCTCACCGTCACAACCCTAATGTGCACATGGTTTTTGAGTACTACACAGATTTTGTACAGTAGCATTAAACAACCAATTAATCATTAATGTCAATAAAAATGACCAGGGTTTCTGCAGGATTTTTTAGCTCAGATTTAAGACTTTTTAAAGTCCGTGCAAAGAGAATTCTGAGAATTGTTTCTAAACACATTATAAATGTTAGAAATGTATTGCAGAAACACATTAGACTCTGAAGTATGTAGTACTGAATTGTGGAGTTAAACAGTTTTTCAACAATTCTGTGTTCAGGATTTTTTGGGCGGGACTAAAACGGTGGCTCGATGATGCAATGGAGCCACCGAGCATGGCCCCTCCCCTAACACTATAAGACATGTGTTCGACTTGAAGCAGCTATAGAGAGCAGACGGTTCCTCATGCTTTCGAATCGCTCTCGTGTCATACACAGCCCTGCTTCAAGTCGAACACACCTAATAACTACAGCGCAGTGGTTTGCCCACTCAATCGCAAGTTACTGCCGTTCGTTGCTACAGCCTACAGGTTGCTAGCTAGCTATGCCTTCGTCACGTAAATGCATAATACCTGGTTGCAATAATTTACTAAACAGATCGGCCTCCTCATTTAAATAAGCTGCAGAGGAAGACGGTTGAGAGAGAGACTGCAGCTTTTCCATGAGTGGGAGTGGTTTCAGCGCCGCCAGCGGACACGCCCCCGGCATCTGAGAGCAGAGAATACTGCTTATTTTTTCAAGATTTTGATAGCTTATTTTATTCATTTGGCAGGGTTTTTTTAGCATTCAAATTTTGCTGGTTGGTTAATAACACATTTTTCTGTGGTCTGATAAACTCAGAACACACATTTAATATTGACTTTACACAGACTTTAAGACTTTTTTTAAGACCTGCACAAATAAAATGAATACCATATGATCGGGATAGAGCAATGTCTACAGTTACACATGAAATTCTAAAATGACTGTAAAAAGTATGATTTACAGTTTGCAAGTTTTCACATAGGGCTGGACAATATGGCCAAAATTTATATCACGGTATATTTCTTAATTTCAGTCGATACGATATATGAAAGCTATTTATCTGAAATAGAAATCTTTTGTAACATTATAACTGCCTTTATCATCACTTTTGATCAATTTTAAGCATCCTTGCTAAATAAAAGTATTCATTTCTATAATTTATTTCCCCCAAAAATTATACAAATTATACTGACTCCAAGCTTTTAAATGGAATCGTGTATGTTACAAAAGCTTTTATTTCAGATAAATGCTGATCTTTGGATATTTCTATTAATAAAAGAATCCTGAAAAAAAAAAAACTCAACTTTTTAAAATATTGTTAATAAGCATATTAGAATGATTTCTGAAGGATCATGTGACATTGAAGACTGGAGTAATGATGCTGAAAATTCAGCTTTGATCACAGGAATAAATTTCATTTTAAAATCTATTCAAATAGAAAGCAATTTTAAATAGAAAAAATATTTCAAAATGTTACTGCTTTTGCTGTACTTTGGATCAAATAAATGCAGCCTTGTTGAGCAGAAGAGAATTCTTAAAAAAAAACAAAAAACAAACATTAACAATCTTACTGTTCAAAAACTTTAGACTGGTAGTGTAGGCTGATTATTCATATAGATTAAAACAAATGTGCTTCAGCCAGAAAAAAAGGGTATGGAAATTACTCCGAGTCACTGCGGAAAACAACAAAAACTGGAAACGTTGCTGGAGACGGGCTTATTATTGAAAATGCAAACTCATTCTCTGCCAGCAGGAGGCGCTTTTAGAGTGATAGAACTCGCGGTTTCCCCAGTAATGGCTGTAATCAAATCAGCTCCGCTCATGAACGCTACTTTATCAGATAAAAATGAAAATGTCATCGAAACTTTTCTGAAGGTTCCCTTCAAAGATACATTCATATAAAACACCCATGCCGCGTTTTGATTTTGAAACGTGCAGTGCTCATGTATATTCAACAAAGTCAAACGCCACAAATAAATCAATGTATGGAAAACACTGGTAATGTATATCGAAATATCGGAAAGTTGTTTAAAAATCATATCACCGTTATTGAAAAAAAATTATATCGTGATACATATTGATATTGAATTATTGTCCAGCTCTATTTTCACAAAAACAAAAAGTTTAATAAATGATACACTTCTTCACACTTCAGCCTGTAAATCATGAAGAAAATGGATGAGTCAAAATGATCAATTATTATATTAATTTAAACAATTATTATCAATAAATTATGTTAATTAAATAACAAATACATTTTACTTAGATTTTCATGATGCATTATATTCTTATCAACCCACCAGTTCACATTTACAGCTCTGCGTGTTTGCAGGGTAAAAACATGGGTCGATTTTCGCATTGGTCTGAACAAAAACAACAAGCTTATTGAAAATGCACATTCATTTTCTGTCAGTAGGTGGCGCTTTCTGAATGGCAGAAATATAGTGGTTTCCCCAGTAATAGCAGTACACAAAGCACCTGTGCAGCGCTCGTGTTTATTTAATGAAATAATGGTCTTTTAAATCATCAAATTAAGACATATCACAATTCTGATCTATCAGTCCGCAAATTTAAGAAATAATAATAATAAATTCTTGAAATCATAATTAAGACTTTCTTGTACAATTTTGGCCTTAAATTAGATACAACTAAATGTATGACTTTGTAAGGACCCACGGGAACCCAGAATGACAATAAATTACTGAAATTCTCAAAAACGGTCTTTCATACTATAGTATAACATACTAAAGTGATAGTGAAAGCTGATATTATAAATAATGATATATCAAGAAGAAGAAAAAAAAACATGCCGTTGACCACACTTCAAAACAGAGAAGAGGAAAATGTAACCAAATTTATTTAGAGAAGTTAATCTATGAAAAACAAATAGTATTTTAACATTGAAAACACACACACACACACGTATGTTATAAAACAAAACGCTTAAACAATCATAATATATCAGCACATGCATGATACAATATGGAGTCGCCTTACGAGACGCAACAGTATTTCCCATCTGCAACACTTTGGTGCCAATTAAAACCATATGTTAGGTCTAGCTTTAAAATAACCTTAAATGATGATGTGAAGGGTGGCCATTCTCCTTATAGACCTTCTGTATGGAGACAGCAGTGCCAAGACAGCAAAAAAAGTGAGCATTATTAGGGTGACATTATTTGCATACAAAATAGTTAATTTAATAATATCACAGGATGTTTGCATGCACTACAGGAGTGTTTAATAATTATTCATGAGACTGCATGGCCTTATCCAATGAGAAGGTTCTGCCTCATTATTAGTCATGACATTTTCCTAAGACTTGCATTTCAAACACTCCGGCTCTTCACTGAAACACGGATCATGAGAGTCTGTTTGCATGCTTTGCCCTCAATGCTGACAAAGCAACAGGTTTTCAATCAATGATTGACTCTGACATGTTTGTGTGCAAAATACATTTAATATGGGAGTTTTTGTATTGATGGAGAGGTGGACTGGGACTCGTATAAGACGCAGTTTCAGACACAAAAGGCAATATATTCATTTATATATCCTTTTAAATCAATGTTGCATAACTGTAATTAAAAATCCAAAGCACACTTACACATGTTGTTAATGCAAAAGAGAAAAAGCAAACTGTTCTGCATTTAATTGTGCATAAAATTACAGATATAAAATGACATATTTGTGCAATGTGTTTTAAGCTTACAAAAACAGTGTTAGAGCATTTTGTTAATTATAGTGAGCATTTGTAAGAACATCTCAAATGCCATTAAAGCAGCTTTCCACACTTACTTTTTTTCTATATTTCTCAAAGCAAGACATTTTAAAAGAAAAGAGCAAACCAAAATTGCGTAAGCTAAATCACTGGATAAATGGCTGAATATTTAAAAAACAGAAGAAAAAGAAAAAAAAACCTTGAAAATTCCATTTCATTTTTGGGCATTTTTATTGAAATTTTCTTTACTTAAAACTCTTAATTTATTAAGTGGCAGGGGAAAAGCAGCTGCATTATTTACTAATGATGTGTGGTGTGTAGAGGAAACAAAGATAAGCAGAAATACGCAAAACTCATTATTCACTGTGACAGGACGGCGCTGATGATCCCAGAGAAACAATGATTGGAGAAGGATGAACTATCCTCAGTAATTTGTGTGTTAAGTAATTCACCTCCAGCTCATCCATTCTAAAACTCACAAGAAAGTGTTTTTAGACCACAGTAAAACTCGCTCTCCCCAGGGGTGTCAGTTAGCAGGTCAAGAGAAACAGACCTGCTGTTCTTCCTGGAGAGCGTCAGAGAGCACCAAAGAGAGAGAAAAAACGCTCTTGACACACACACACACACACACACACACACACACACACACACACACACACACACACACACACACTATACGCAAAACTCATTATTCACTGTGACAGGACGGCGCTGATGATCCCAGAGAAACAATGATTGGAGAAGGATGAACTATCCTCAGTAATTTGTGTGTTAAGTAATTCACCTCCAGCTCATCCATTCTAAAACTCACAAGAAAGTGTTTTTAGACCACAGTAAAACTCGCTCTCCCCAGGGGTGTCAGTTAGCAGGTCAAGAGAAACAGACCTGCTGTTCTTCCTGGAGAGCGTCAGAGAGCACCAAAGAGAGAGAAAAAAAGCTCTTGACACACACACACACACACACACACACACACACACACTCTTCGGACTGGATAAAGTCATTTGCAGCCTCGGCACAGTCTCCCAATACCAGCCAACTGGCTCCAGTGAAATTAGATCAGTTTATCGACTGCTGGCCTAACTTTAAGTGTGTCCTAATCATGTAACTCTCTTTGCTTTCAAAGATAGCCACTCAACACCAAACATACTGATTGAAAAAGAAAAGATAAAAGAAGTGGAAACAAATGTCTTTAGCTGAGGACTCCAGGCTGGAGATAAGCAGATAGACAAGGTTGAGAAGATGAACAAAAGCAGTATTTATTCTTACCAGTGCTTCCAGCACCGCTGAATCTACAGCCCGATAAGGCAAAAAGAAATATAGGTATTTTATTTGATTAATATAAGTATTTTAATTGATTATATTAATTGAATTGAACACAGGGTTATTATAGTTACCTAAAACTGAAAAAGCACATATACATATATATTAGGGCTGCACAATTAATCGAATTTCTAATCGTGATTACAATTACGGATGCCACAATTACATAATCGTTCAAAGCAGCAATTAAAACTCCACTTATGTTATGCTGCGTGCTTAAGATGCTTTTTTTCTTTCTACATGTTATCTTAAGGGTTTTAGCATTGTTTTAAAATGATTATTTTATAATCATTTTAAAATTATACATTATATGTATAAAATGTTTTACAATTATAAAATTATAATACCATGCATAGTTTTACTTTTTTATTTAAAAAAGAAACCAATGTATAGTTGACATTTGAGGCTTAATACTATAGAAAAGCAATAAAAGTTAGTGTTTTCAGCTCGTTTATTTTCATATAAAATTATGGCATGCAGTTGCTTCAAACAAAGGTGAAACTAGGGCTGTAGCTATCGATTATTTTAGTAATCGAGTATTCTGCAGATTATTCCATCGATTAATCGAGTAATTGGATAAGAAGTTATTTTTCTTTATTAAAGAGCGATACTAAATATACAAGAGATTATAAGATATAACTCTTAAAATAAACAACTAATTTGTTTTCTTTTTAGAAAAATTAAAATATTTATTGCTGAAATTGCATACATTAATAACTGTGAAAACTAAACCCATTTAATGTATTTAACTGCCAAATTGCATTCGAAATGCAAATACAAATATATCAATAAAAAAATACAATAAATAAAAATACAATAATCAATGTCACTTTTTTTTTTTTTTGATCTTTTGAAATAACATTACAAATGTTGGATGACAGCATAAATACCAAGAAAAAGAACAAGAAAAGAAAAGAAAAAAAAGAACAAAACACGCAAAGGACACAAGTACAGCAAGTAATTAATGCTTCAGGGTAACTTAAAAGAAACATACAAATAAACCCTAGGCAGCAAATTACCACACAGAATAATGCATCATCAATGTAAAACAATTATTTTAGAGCTTGGGCTATACTACTCCAATAAGTGACCGTTTGTATTCTAGCCCCATTAATCCTTGCAGTGCTGCGTTCTAAACAAACAATATAATGAAAAGTCAGCAGCCAGAATCTTGAATCTTGAACCATTGCTGTGTAATTGTTTTTATAGCAGCAGTGAAACCAGACATTAACAATCTTCTCTTAACTAATGTAAAGTTGTAGGAAGAATCATCATTTAACTACATAAGACAAGGATCCAGGTCAAACTGCAACTTTGTGATATGTTTTAGTACTTGAACTACAGGTTTCCAAAAATTGGATATAACTGAGCAGTCCCAAAACATATGCAAAAAAGTACCTTCAGAGCTAGTTACACAGACTGCAATTAGGATTCGATGAGAATTGCATTAAGTATCGCTTATATGGGGTACAATACATTTTGTGTACAGTTTTGAAATGAATAAGAATGTGCGAGGGGTTTTTGGAGGTAAGACAGAGATTTGACCAAACTGTATTCCAATCAGGACTATAGCCCAACCATGAGAGTTCTCTCTCCCACACAGCTAATACCTTCAGGGTCTTATATGAACATTCAATGTCACATTACTTAAAAAAAATGTAAACAGTACAAACTAAAACGAAGGCATAAATCAAAATAATAGTAATAAAAATAATACCTATTGCATTTGCATTTATGTCGTGCAACTTAACTTTCAAGTTTCAGCCTAACTAAAGCTCAAGCATGACATAAGACTTTACTGTCTTCTTGGAAGGCTTTGTGGCTTTTGTGAGAGGCAAAAATCAGTGGACAGGAAGGTAACTTGGAATAAGAACAAGAGACCATACACAATTTTTAAACACATTTTTCTGCAACATGAAATTAGAGTTATTTGGAGAATAATCCCTCTTAAATGTCCCTTAACATACTGGTGTGTGTGTGTGTGTGTGTGTGTGTGTGTGTGTGTGTAAAACGTTCCGATGATAAAATACGCATGTTTTGACGGGGTTCCCCAGGTAAAATTCGCATTCCAGGGGCTAAATATCACGTTAATGGGGTCGTTTTTCAACCCGCGGACATGAAAAACAACCCGCGGCAACAGTGTTAAAGCAGCCCAATTCCGCGGGAAAACCGCGGACTTGGCAACACTGGAAGAGGATAACTTTCGGATAGCGCAGTACTCGGTACCACAGGTACTTAAGAAAACCTGGTACCGTAACGTTTTTATTTTTTTAGTACCGACTTGGTACCGAAATACCGGGTCTTTTGACAACACTATTAGTATGTGTGTTCCCTGGGAATTGAACCCACAACCTTTGCGCTGCTAACGCAATGCTCTACCACTGAGTCACAGTGAGCTTTTTTAACTCTGGTCCCTGTTTTTATACAGTCTACGGTCTGGTCCAGCGTTTATCAGGTTGTCCGTCAGTAATAATCAGCCCTAGTGTAAACGTCATTAATTTAATTGTAAATAATAAAATCGCAATTACAATTTCAAAGGAATAATCGACAATTATGATTTTTGTCCCAATCGTGCAGCCCTAATATATATACTGTGTGTGTGTGTATGTATATTTATATGTATATATGTGTATGTATATGTATATTTATATAATTTATATAAATATAATGTGCATTATCCTTTCTGGTTGCAATCATAATTTTAAAAAAAAACGTTAATGACTACGTACTGTACATAAGCTAATTTTATGCTGAATGCAACTATTAAATAAAAAAATAATAATATTTTTTTGAAAACAAAATGGTTACAAATAAGCAAATAAAAAAAGAACAAGAACAACGTACATGGTAACACATGTAAATAAATACGGTCAAATCTTTTTTTTTTTTTTATATCCAATTTACTACTGGACGTTAAAACGCATAAAATAAAGGTTGCTATACACCATGAATTTTCAGTGAATCGTTCTGAATCAAAACTTCTGACAATTCACCGAATCATGATTTTTTTTTTTTTGCTTTTTGTCACATAATTGAAATGATCTGTAACGGTTATGGCTTGTTAATGGTGTGAGAAAGTCACACAGTCTAACGTGTCTACAACATAAATCAGTTTAAATCCAAACACAGATTCTGCTTAATCGAAATAGCTTTTTCAGGAGGATTTTAATACCTGAAAATTCTAATACGTCCGGCGTAATCCTATCATGTGTGAATGTGCCTGCCATCTGTCTGCAGCACTCCGGCTGAGCGATTCCCGTCTCCGAGACAGCAGCGGACGCCAGTGACGTCAACGAGCAACAAGGTTACAGCCCACATGCGATTACTGCGGTGACGGCGTCCAAAGGGTCAGAACACGGTGCAAACAGTACACAGAACCTCAGACAGCCTTCAGAGGCTGAAACACAAGCGTGAGGTATGACTGAGCCGGGACGCATGCTGAGTGGCTTATGTCAGACCAGCGGAGAGGACAGGTGCCACATGAACCTGGTGAGGATGCTTGAAACCAGATTTATCGGCTAGCTTTTGCCTTGCTCTCTCTCTCGCACAGTCCTGAGAGGCATTTTACACGCCCTGTCTGACAATCCACCCCACGGCCTGCCAAACAGATCAAACAGCTGCCACAAGGTTGAGGTGCTCTGGAGCACATGCTCGTTCCTAGAGGACCATCTCTTTCTGGGAATATGCTCAAAATAGACTGATGCAGTGTGGCTATATGAAGCGGTCTAAATAATATAATAAAAACATTCAAAAACAGCTTCATTAAAAGGTAAAAGTATTAAAAGGTATGAAAAAATTTATCATAGTTTCCACAAAAAAACATTAAAAAGCACAAATGTTTTCAACAGTGATAAGAAATGTTTCTTAAGCACCAATTTAGCATATTCACATGATTTCTGAAGGATCATGTAACCCTGAAGATTGGCGTAATGATGCTGAAAATTCAACTTTGCCATCACATGAATAAATTCAAATTTTAAATTTTTAAATTTATAATTTTTAAATTTTTAAATCTAATTTTTATTTTTCAACCTTGGTGAAAATAAGAGAATTACTTTAAAACCACATATTCACACACACACACAGACACACACGTAAATATATTATATTATATTATACAGTGAGAGTCTACAACATAAATCAGTTTAAATCCAAACACAGATTCTGCTTAATCGAAATAGCTTTTTCAGGAGGATTTTAATACCTGAAAATTCTAATACGTCCGGCGTAATCCTATCATGTGTGAATGTGCCTGCCATCTGTCTGCAGCACTCCGGCTGAGCGATTCCCGTCTCCGAGACAGCAGCGGACGCCAGTGACGTCAACGAGCAACAAGGTTACAGCCCACATGCGATTACTGCGGTGACGGCGCCCAAAGGGTCAGAACACGGTGCAAACAGTACACAGAACCTCAGACAGCCTTCAGAGGCTGAAACACAAGCGTGAGGTCTGACTGAGCCGGGACGCATGCTGAGTGGCTTATGTCAGACCAGCGGAGAGGACAGGTGCCACATGAACCTGGTGAGGATGCTTGAAACCAGATTTATCGGCTAGCTTTTGCCTTGCTCTCTCTCTCGCACAGTCCTGAGAGGCATTTTACACGCCCTGTCTGACAATCCACCCCACGGCCTGCCAAACAGATCAAACAGCTGCCACAAGGTTGAGGTGCTCTGGAGCACATGCTCGTTCCTAGAGGACCATCTCTTTCTGGGAATATGCTCAAAATAGACTGATGCAGTGTGGCTATATGAAGCGGTCTAAATAATATAATAAAAACATTCAAAAACAGCTTCATTAAAAGGTAAAAGTATTAAAAGGTATGAAAAAATTTATCATAGTTTCCACAAAAAAACATTAAAAAGCACAAATGTTTTCAACAGTGATAAGAAATGTTTCTTAAGCACCAATTTAGCATATTCACATGATTTCTGAAGGATCATGTAACCCTGAAGATTGGCGTAATGATGCTGAAAATTCAACTTTGCCATCACATGAATAAATTCTAATTTTAAATTTTAAAATTTATAATTTTTAAATTTTTAAATCTAATTTTTATTTTTCAACCTTGGTGAAAATAAGAGAATTACTTTAAAACCACATATTCACACACACACACAGACACACACGTAAATATATTATATTATATTATACAGTGAGAGGGAGAGAGAGAGAGAGAGAGAGTCTATCAAACTCAAACTTTTCAAAATTAGTGTTTGTGTATAATTTCGAATATTTACAATCGAGTACTTTAAGATGTATACACGCAACTATTTTAAGTAAATAAATAAACAACTATTAAGATGAATAAACCTGAAAAGAAATTAGTGTTTTAATTTAAAAAATAATAATAATAAATAAATATTATTATGATTATTATTGCTATTAATAATAGTAGTTGCTATTTTTTATTTATAAAATATGTGTTTGTACACATAAATAAATACACACACACATAGAAACTAATTTATAATTCAAATTTACAGATTAACTAGTTATAGATTAACCTTACTAATCATATACCTTGTTACGATGTTTTCAATTTTGTACACTGAACACTGTTCCATTTGCAGTGTGGAAATGACTCATGCTTCCTGTCTTAAGGGAAATGGAGCTGGGGGCTGGCATGGGGGGTAAATGGGATCCAAGAAGGGATCAGAAAAAGGCATGTTTTAGGTCAAACAGAAAGTGAGGGGAAAAAAGGAAAACGGATTGTGTGATCCTGACAGAATGAAATGGCAGCAAAAAGTGCTTTTGTATTTTGGACTATAAAGGGTGAGAGAAAGAGAGAAAGTACTCTGCAATCAGCACGCTAGCAGAAGCACGAGCACTAAAACTGAAACAGTCACAATCTCAGCGCTGGGTAAAATTCATCACCCACTCTCCATATACTGTCTGCCTTTTGTCTTCTGCATGTTAATTTTAAGTTCTCCCACTCAGGCTACTTTCTAATTCTATTGCAACAGCTGCCCGCAAACACTGCAAATTCAGCCCCTCCTACTGTACCCGCCTGCCCGTTCCCAAACCCTTCATCTCTCACCGTAACACCCCTTAATATGCCTCTTTTTTCTTCCTTAGACCACCAGGGACCAATGCACGCTGACTGTGCTTTTTCCCTGCTCCGGAACAGTAGTGTAAGTCGTTTAAGACTTCAAAACAACAAGTTCACAGTCATGGATCGATGCAGGTTCCCAGAACAAGCATCGACAGCTCCACTGTTTCTCTGGAACTGTGCATGGCCGCACAGTGTGTTTGTGTAAAAGCATCCAGTCGGATCAATGCCAGATATTGAGTCTGGTTAATGTTCACTGACATCAGAGTCAAGGCGGAGAGAGGGAAACCCACTGAAACTCTGAAACCAATAAAAAAAAAATAGTGCGCATTTTTTTAAATAAAATAAATACATTTAAAAAATATACACTGTGTATATATATATACACGGTGTGTGTGTGTGTGTGTATTTGTAACTGATTTGTTAAAAAAAAAAATAATAATAATTTCTGCAAAATAAAAACACTTTAAAATACGTAATATAAAAGTTTTAGAAAATAAATGTATAAATAACAAATATTTATTAAATTCTATAAAATTTAAAAATGACATTCTATCAAATATAGGAGATAAAAACAAACATATAAAATAAAATAAAAACATTTTCTCTAGCTATATTTATAGTATACTGCAAATAAAATAAGATCAAACCAAACATAAATAAGATAAAAATCAAACATATATAAAATAAAATAAAAAATATTATCTAACTCCTCAAGCTCACACCTGATTGCAATATCAAATCCAACTGGATGATACAGTATACGGTCTAGTTAAAATAATTTATATGAGAAATATTTCAAGGAATCTGACGAGCAAATCAGATCCAAAATAATATAGAAATGTTTCGGGAAATTGTATATAAACATCTGTTTTTACAGAAAAAAATAAAATAAAATATTATATACATTTATTAATTATGCTTAATTGTATCCATCTGCATTTACAGAAAATTAGTTGATGAGTTGAGATATATATATATATATATATACACACACACACACACACATGGTTTTACTGCAACATATGAGTTGATACATATATTTTTTTCCTGTAAATGCAGATGGATACAATTAAGTATAATTAATTCAATTAATAAAATTTTATAAAATCAATAAAATATGTAAACGGTAATTTGCAATAAAATGTAATTATGTAATTTTTTCATTTTAAATGACAGCCCTACTAAAAAGCCAAAATCTTCTCAGAGTTTGTCAAAATGTTATGTGGTTGTCATTAAGATGGATGACTTTTCATTACAGAACCTGACAACAAGGCATCTGTCTTCCTCAAACGTCTGTACAATCAAAACTGCCGAGCACATCAGGTAAACCAGTTTAGTACAAAAATCTAATCAGGCCCACCTGGGCATCAAGCCTGCGCTTGAAAAAATTAGTTGGAGCAAAGCAGAACGCCATGAAATCATCAACTTGCTTTCGTCTTAACAAAAGAATCCTCTACTTCAGATGTAACATTTCACGACAACTCATTCGACTCGCAATCAAAATAACCAGCCATATAACGTGTCCGAGCGCAAATCAATTGATTCATTCAAATCTGCTTTCAAACTCCTGAAGAGGTTCTGGTAACGTAATTACAACCACCACAGTCAAAAGAGAAAGTATCAGAGGGATTGCGTGTCTGCTACTGAGAGAATTAGGATTATGAACTGGAGTCCGTCTCCTCCTCTGCCCGCTCCAACGTTCTCACAGTCACAGATTCTTCAGCAGCTTATCGTTGGTAAGATCTTCATCCCTTCTCTCAACACGCACAATCTGTTCCCAGCAGGCATGCGGCTTTACTCTCATTTACAACTCATTGTTTACTGCCTTGGTGGTGCTGTGTTTGAAATCCACGCATGGCTGCAGCAGCTCGGCGACAGAAATCAATGAACAACGTGACGCGTCTCCATTCATCGACTGGTGGAGCTTACCAAAATGGCCTTTGAATAGGCTCTGTATGCACTGTTTATGGGATAGATATCGAGAGATATGACACGGAGGAGCCACGTGCAACAGTACTTCTGTTCTTCACACCAAAGCATATTTTTCATTTCCTAGTCGGTGCCACGTGTAGCCTTGGCAGCCGTCGCTGAGGGAAGAACAATGGTGTTTTCCAAGAAAAACAGCACCTTGGTAAATGAGAAAAGGAATATGAAACATGATGGTGTGATTGAGGTAAACAAGCAAAAACGAAGCCAGATCTGAAACCGAAAGGGATGCTACTGCTTCTTGTTTCGGGAAAACTAAGTGAAAAGGAACTTCCTGTAAAAATGAGAATGTTTTCTTGACCTCAAGGCCTGAGATGTGCAGGCACCACTGCTGGGAGACTGACCAACAGAAAACCCTGCCTGTAATGTGCTGGAAACAAGAAACTGTACTGACACACATAACGTTTCTTTTTTTTTCCAATTTATGGGATATTAGATTGTGAAGATAAATTGGTTTTGCAAACTTTCTAATGCCATGGACCCCAAAACACCATTATTTCAATGCGAGGGTCTCCCTTCCTAAAACATACACATCATGCAGCTTCATATATTTTCATGCATAAAGACCAATTTATTCAGTCAAAAATAAAAAATTATATCACTACCACTTAAAAGTTTGGACTCAGTAAAACTGAATCACTTATTTGTAAGTTTGTTTAATTTCTTATTTAATTATTTATTTTAATTATTTTCTTAAATAAAGACTTATTTAGCAAAGACATATTAAATTGATCAAAAGTGACAGTAAAAACTTTTACACTGTTAAAAGAAAATTCTATTTTAAATAAATGCTGATTTTTTTTTGTACTTTCTATTGATCAAAGAATCCTGAAAAAATGTATCACGGTTTCCACAGAAATATTAAGCAGTATTTTCAACATCAATGATAAGAAATCATGTGACACGAAAGACTGGAGTAATGGCTGCTGAAAATGGCTTTGCCATTACAGGAATAAATTACATTTTAGAAAATATTTTAAATTAGAACAATATTTCACAATCTCCCTGTACCTGCATTTTTGATCCAATAAATGTAGCCTTGGTGAACATAAGTAACTTCTGTAAAAAATTAATTCTTACAGATCCCAAATTCATGAACTGAGAAATCAAAATCAAATTTCCCTTGATATAACATGTCAATGTACTATAAATATAGACCTCAAAACTTTCTGGTTAGTTCAAAAACAGCTTTTATAGAAAACAAGCTGAAAAATGACTCGTTCTGGAATGAGTCAGATTATGTTTATTACTATTCACACTATTACATAGTGCAACGAAAACCTGCATATTTCTAAATTATGTTTCATGTAAAAAATCTTACTAATGTTATAAGTGGACCTTAGAGAACATTATAAAAAATTAAAAAGTGCCATTCATGACCCCTTTAAGATAACACTAAATCTTTCTACTCACCATTAGAGTATTTTAAGATATATAAACTTGAATAGAAACAAAACTATGAATGGTAATGGAATAAAAAAAATAATTAATCTGATGATTTCCAACCAGTCTTTATAAAGCAGAATGAAAAAAAACAATAAATATTCATGTTTTACTTTAAAAATATATATATATTAATAATAATAATACTACTACTACATTCACAAAAACTGATTTCTAGCCAATTAAATATTAAAGGCCCAAGAACAACTAGGGAAAATAAAAAAATAAAAAATACTCCATGACTAAGATTTTGATATATTTCCATGAACTTTCTATAGGCCTGTAAATCACAATTATATTATTCCGTTTTGCATGAATGGTAGACCCCTGTTTCTCCTGGAAAGCCCTGACATTACACAATCACCTCGTGATGCATGTTCAAGCAGCCTTGGTGAACATAAGTAACTTCTGTAAAAAATTTATTCTTACAGATCCCAAATTCATGAACTGAGAAATCAAAATCAAATTTCCCTTGATATAACATGTCAATGTACTATAAATATAGACCTCAAAACTTTCTGGTTAGTTCAAAAACAGCTTTTATAGAAAACAAGCTGAAAAATTACTCGTTCTGGAATGAGTCAGATTATGTTTATTACTATTCACACTATTACATAGTGCAACGAAAACCTGCATATTTCTAAATTATGTTTCATGTAAAAAATCTTACTAATGTCATAAGTGGACCTTAGAGAACATTATAAAAAATTAAAAAGTGCCATTCATGACCCCTTTAAGATAACACTAAATCTTTCTACTCACCATTAGAGTATTTTAAGATATATAAACTTGAATAGAAACAAAACTATGAATGGTAATGGAATAAAAAAAATAAAAAAAATAATTAATCTGATGATTTCCAACCAGTCTTTATAAAGCAGAATGAAAAAAAACAATAAATATTCATGTTTTACTTTAAAAATATATATATATTAATAATAATAATACTACTACTACATTCACAAAAACTGATTTCTAGCCAATTAAATATTAAAGGCCCAAGAACAACTAGGGAAAATAAAAATAAAAAAAATACTCCATGACTAAGATTTTGATATATTTCCATGAACTTTCTATAGGCCTGTAAATCACAATTATATTATTCCATTTTGCATGAATGGTAGACCCCTGTTTCTCCTGGAAAGCCCTGACATTACACAATCACCTCGTGATGCATGTTCAAGCAGATTTGTGCATTTTAGGTTTCCTTCTCTCTTGCTCTTTCCAACAAAGAGAGGAAGTTTGTTTTTTCTTTTTTCCCCTAGTTGCTCTCATTCTTGCAAATGTGCTTTCTCTGTGTATTTTAGCATCATTAACCACGACAACTGATGAGAAATGCAGCTTCAGAATTATTTTCTGGTTTCTACTGACCATTCGTCATCAACAGTACACAATATGCCATTATTCTTTAATTGAGACGTCACCAACTTAAAAAGACAGAGCTTAAAGCAAATCCAAAGATTCCCACTGTTAATTATGACAATGTGCTGCCGTTATCAAGCCGCCTTCACTGAGAGGACATTATCAGAATGAAACTGTCATTTTCCTGATGCCGTTTTCCAGTAAAAGCAGACGAGGTGAGGGAATGTGCAGCGCTGTGGAGATTCAGTATTCAGTAGAGAGCCCTCATAAGCACATGACAAGGCAAATTTGATAAGACTGTCTATAACTACCTAGTCAGCAGCAGAGAGTTCACACAGAAGGAAGGACGGGATAAGCGTCTTTAGAATTTAAATGCCTTTTCAACACACAGCGTTGCATTTAATCATTACTAAACTGTCTCCTGCCAGTGCGAAATCCTTGGGCGAGAGATAATCTAATGATATTTAATTGTTTTGCATCATTTTTGCATAAGATATGATATGAAACACAGCAGGTCTGGTAAACCGTTTGCATGCAAATGTTAGCAGCATCTAGCTAAATTTAAGCTTACGACATTATATGACAGCATATGTATTTTTATATATATATATATATATATATATATATATATATATATATATATATATATATATATATATATATATATATACACACACACACACACACACATAAGGCTATGTAAAGAAATAAAAATGTAAGCAATATTACATTATTATATAACAGATTAACAGTATGTAAAATATCCAAATGTATTTAAATGCAGTGAACTAAATATTTATTAAATGGGAATAATAATTCATATGTAAAAAAATATATATATATAATAAAAAAGGCATTTATAATAACTACAACAACAACATACAGACAAAAACTATGTAATATTACATCATAATATTATTATTAATGAAATGTATTGCTATAATTATTATTAATGTAATGTATTTTATTATTTGTATTATTATTAATGTAATGTATTTATTATTATTAATATTACTATTATTAATTCTAAAGTAACAATGTCATTTGAAATGATGTGAAGTGGTTTTAAATAATAAATCATTAATTTATTCAGAAAATATGTTAATGATAAATAAATTAGTAAAGGATTTAATGGCTTTTTTATCTCTTACTCAGATGACCTTTACAGCTGCAGCTTATGTTGGATGAAAGGATAAAATGAAAATTAGGCAAATGTTGACTAAGGGTTCAATCATATAAACAAGCTCTTTAAAAAAAAAGTTTTATTAATGTAATATAAATTATTAATTAAAAAAAAGTAACAAAACTTTAGAAGATGATCATCCCTAAGCTGGATCTAAGGATGAAGCCTCCAAATGCAGCACATGCACA
The DNA here is from genome assembly GCF_001515645.1 of Sinocyclocheilus grahami. Taxonomy (NCBI): domain Eukaryota; kingdom Metazoa; phylum Chordata; class Actinopteri; order Cypriniformes; family Cyprinidae; genus Sinocyclocheilus; species Sinocyclocheilus grahami. The sequence goes on from NW_015505500.1 coordinate 35,625, forward strand.
ATGCTGTAATTAGTGGAGACCGTTTCGATTCAGTCACGCCTGTAATTTCACTTCCCCTTACGGCCCCAGAAACACTACTGAAAACAGCAATATTAATGCCACTCCAGCAGCAGATCTCAAACATGTGGGGATGCAATTATGCTAACATCACAGGCTACGGGTGTCAAGCTGAAAATGTAGTCATTCACATAACGGCTGTTTCTGAAATGACAGTCATGCTGCACTGAAACAGAAGATGAAATGCCTTCTCCGACGACAAGGCCAAGAGGCTGAAGCAGTCAGGAGCTTAATGTGTCATTCAGTCAGCGGGTATGACGATAAGAATCAAGTCCACCTAGACATCACATGCTACAGCAGTAAAACACGTTTGTGCTTTGGTAGGCATTCAAAAGGACAGACATTACAAGGAAAAATTAGGAATGGGGCCACAATGGTCAGCCAACAGCCTTTTAAAACGTCCTTTCTTCTCCATCTATCGGTTTCTGAATGAAAGAGCATGTTATGTAGAATCACGTCCGATCGGGGTCAGGTAAACCCTTCTTAACAGATTAGTCTACTAGTCATTCAGGCAACCTACAGATCGTAAAATGGATTTTACTAGGGGTTAACCAATATGGATTTATTCTTTTTATTTTTTAAGACGTCTTTTGATGCCGCTACTGATTTCTTATAGAGGAGGGTGACTGATGGCTGATATACATGATATCACACTATTTAATTTAAAAACAATAACATGCATAACAATTGCTGCAATGAAATGTAGATTTTACACATTTACTAAATTATAAATCATTAATTGCTAAATTTATAATAATCCAATTATTTTTAAATGAATTTGAACTTGATAAAGAAATCTAAAATAAACAGATTTATGCTTTAGCAGCTTTTTGATTCTGTAATCCTACTGTAATATTTTTATAAATTAAAATACAACAAAAATAAAATAAAACCAAAACAAAAACTAAAAAAACCAAAGCATAACAAAACCAGAGCGCTCAGTAATCTGGCATATTTGTACTCATTGGGAATCTTTTCTCAAATAAAGATCTGAGAATTTTAGGTGTTAATTTTATATACAGTTCAAAAATGAATTCAAGATTACTGGAGTGAGTTTTACAAAGAAAATACTATTTCAATTCAATTCAATTCAAGTTTACTTGTATAGTGCTTTTTAAGATACAAATCGTTGCAAAGCAACTTTACAGAAAATTAAGTTTCTACGATATTTAGCAGTAGCTTATCAGTGGTGACTGTCAGTTTATGTACATATATTTCAGTCTTTCTATTTTAAAATGTAACATTTAATTTAACGTGCATCTGCACTGAGGCGCTGCCGTTCTTGACGCTGTCAAAATAAAAGCTTCCAAAACTTTTTATTCAAACAGTAAAAACTTATCAGCCAATGTTGAGAATCTAAAAATGGCAAAAATGTTGATGTATTGGTCAAACAATAATTTTTACAATAAGAAGTTCTGCACACCCCTATATAAAATGAACTGTAAATATTCCTCAGTTCACTTAATAGTTCTCATATAAATACACATATATTGAGCATTAAGAGCTCAAATCCAGACTTCGAATAAAAAAAACTTCATAACAGCTCATAAAACATTAGCAGGGCTTGAACCTAACCAGTCAGATTCTTCTTTATCGTTGCATCACATCACTCTATAACAGAGGATCTGCAGACATTTCTTAGATTTAATATCGTCTGTCTTCCACATTGACAAGCACAGCATCTAAAGGAATATCGCTCCCTTCAAACAACACAGCAGCCTCACTTTATTTAAGCCAAGACCTCCAGATCGCTCAGGGCATGAAAGGTTATTGAGATCCCAACAATATCAAAGTCACATTAGGAGATTCTACAGCAGAACCGAATCCGTCTGTGATCGATAATGCATCTGTCTGACAACAAAACCTCAGAAGTTTAGGTCATGCAACATGACACGCATCTAAAACATGAGAGTAAAGCAACATCCAACGGATCTGAAGCAGAGCATTCAGGCAAGAGACTCAGAAAAAAAATATGATTATACTAGCATCATTCATTTAAGCTGTTCTGAAATCAATTAACTGAGATTATTAAAAGGTAATTATCTTGCCTAGAAGACATTTTAAATGTTACATCATAGAAATGCGGATCTAAAAGGAAAAGAACGCAGATTTCCACAAAATCAGAAAATAAAGTTTTCATTAAGCTGAAAACATAGTTTAATTAAACAATTAATCAAATACATTTAATAACACAAATAAAAACTGAGTTGTATATAGCCTAAACATATTGTATATAAGGCCGTTTCTATCAACTTTTAATTAGAGTATAAACATAATTATATCAATGTTGAAATGTAAACATTTTAAAAAATGGCTATACCAAAAACTTGTTTCAATGCAGATTTATAAAAAAAAAAAAAAAAGAAACATGACAGCATATTAAATAAAAAATAAATATGTTTTTATGTGAATGTTTTTGCAAGATGCGAAACGTTTCGTGACATTTTCGATATGAAATCTCCACTGAGTGGCGCTAAAAAGTGTTTTCTTTCCAGAACAGATGAATGTACATATGGTACGTTTTATGTGATGTTGGTTTTGTACACTGACGTGAAATGTCTGTTGAGTGGCCCTATAGCTAACTCTAATGCTACGTGACGTTTTAAAATGATGCACCATCTGCACTACACCTAAACCTACCAAATATGGCATATGAACAAAAGCTAATGTTAGCTAAAAGCTAATTTAGTTTGTTTTTCGATATCTCAGAGAAACATATGATGCTGTAATCATAACGGTGTAGAAAAACAATTAGCCTACAAGTGCTCATTGTTTTACTATTAATTTCTGTTGGAAACTGCAGTGATTTGTACTTATTGGTACGTATTTGGCGTTTTGCAAAAAAGTTCCCACAGGTATGTTTTCGTCATGAGATCAGGTTGGATAATATCGCTTTTTTTGGAACCGACTAACAGACTGTGGACTTTGAATGGCTTTTTTGAGGTTGACATTGTTTACCAGCTGTTTCTTCTAACACTGGTTGAGCAATAACATGAGATGAGATACATTTCAGTTCTACCGTTCTTTTTTTTCCCCTCAAAAAAAAAAATTAGTTAGAGGGATTGCTTTCTAGCTAAACAGATCACACCATGCCAGATCTCTAGATATTTCCCAGTTTAACTGAGTGTAGTGTAGGATGAATGGACAAATTTATGTCTGAAAAGAAGTGTGGCGCCTAGGGATGTCAAACACTCTCTAATGCGGCTGAGTGTGATGCATTGAAAAAATGCACTTCTTGGTCAAAAAGCCTTTCATGGTCCATTAACACAAACACAGTTAGTTTGTTTTAAGTGAATGCAAACTAGGGATGTGCGGGTCTAGTCGACTAAACGGTACAGCTACTACTAGTCGACACTGAAAACAATAGTCGATTACACGACAGAAAAAAAAAAAGAAAACCAAAAACATGGTTTTATCATTCAAATTACCATCGTTTTAACATTGCATTTAAAACATTTTTAAATAAGTTGAAATACAACGTTTGAAAAATTATACATTATTTTTAAAAGTTTATCTGGGCGGAAACTACATTTTTACCTCAGATCTCACATGCATTTTCTTCGTGTCAGTTGCAGTGAGTTCAAAAATTAGATTATTCTGAATTAGAAGGAAACAGAAAAGTTTTGTGTAAACTGTGTAGTGTCAAATTGTCTTACAATAACTCTACTGGAGCGATGCGTAATCATATTCAATACAGGCACGTAGGCGTTAGCTTAGAGGCTGGTCAAAGCCAGCAAATGTCAATCACATCATTCACTACAACCTGCGATCCCGTCCGCGCTGTCTATTCCTCTAACGAAGAGGCGAAGACCCACTTCGGTGGTGGTGCGGGATGTCCAGGCGCTTTCTGAAACTATCGGCTTGCTTTTCGTTATCTCTGCCTGCCTGCGACTTCAGTTCCTGCCGAGTGCGTTTTTTCAAGTGCAGGAATTTTATTGTTAATCGCCTCAGGTCCCGTCTTTCACCAGACCACGTTGATAATTTCACTGAACAAATAACGCATGGTCTGAGTAAGTAAAATGGGCATTGTTGCATTGCTTTGTTTTTAGATAATATAGCCTACATGAAGCATGTTTTTACAAGCCGTTTTAATGCTATTTCTTGATAAATCTTCCTATTGTTTTTGACTTGTGTTTTAACATGTTGGCTAACGTTATATGAAGATTAAGAATTCTGTCAGGCTATTGATTGATTTTCCATTGTTCTGCATTTCCCCAGCTGATTTGAATAAATAAGCTATGCTTTGACCGACGTTGAGTGTATGCTTTTCTTTTATTTCTTTTTAACGACCACCTAAAATGAAATGATGATAACGCGAGGCAAGTGTGTGGCATGCGGAATTCATTGAGGGATCTGATAGTGTGATTCATAGATTAAGTATTTCAAATATAGGCTATGCTACACGCACGCACAGAGGTTTTTTTTTTCTTACCATCTTTTGGGGGTTTCTTGCTTTTAGACTAGTCGGATACAAAACTTTTGTTTAAACGACAGTCAAATTAGTCGTCGCGCACATCCCTAATGCAAACAGGTACAAAAAAGTGCTTAGGGGTGAATGCTAGGGAACTGGCATGCTACGGTCGCATACGAGTGAAAAAAACCTACCATTTGACACCGCTGCACATTATCAGCATGATGAAGGCCAATCGCTGACTGCCAAGTGAAGCTCCACAGGTTAATGACCCACTGTATGCATTTGTGTGCATAAGCAAAACACCTGAACTAGACACCACGAAAGACATTAAAACAAACAGTAACAACCCATGCACGAATGCCTGAGGAGCACCTTCAGTTGGCATGCCAGAGAACAGGTGCAGCTCAAGAGGGTGGACATGTGCCTCTCTGGCAAAGGAGCTCTGGCTAGCCTGGCTCACGCTACCACACATGCTCTCCATCTCCCTCTCAGGCACACAGAGCCATTGATCCCACTGCCAAAACCCACTCTCCAGAGACAGCCCAGTCCCACAGCTGAAAACAGGGAGGCAGAGTTAAGTTACAGCCATTTGCCTGGCTCTCCGAATGAGAGTGGAACCGTGGCGGCCGGCCAACGGCATGCCGCGAGGTGCGTCCTCCTCTGGTACCAAGCCATTCAATGTGCTCCAATAAAACGGTTTCTCAAATTGTAGGATGAATGGACAAATTTATGTCTGAAAAGAAATGTGGCGTCTAGGGATGTCAAACACTCTCTAATGCGGCTGAGTGTGATGAATTGAAAAAAATTCACTTCTTGGTCAAAAAGCCTGTCATGGTGCATTAACACAAACACAGTTAGTTTGTTTTAAGTGAATGCAAACAGGTACAAAATAAAATCTGATTTGTCAAAATATTGGATTTGTGCATTAGAGCTTGCAGTTTAAACGCTCTTTAATATGATGACTAATACGCCAACCTAAAATTAATCAAACAATTTTGAGGCTGAAAAAATAAATAAATAAACTTTCATTGTTCTCGGCTGCATAACTCCAGAAGGTTTAGTATGCCCTCTGGAAATATTCTATATATATATATTCTATATACAAGTAAATAAATATTTTATTAATTTATTTTATTTTATTAAACTAAAACAAATGCACACACATTGCAAATATGATGCAAACAGGACTCAACAGTAAGGATATTTTTCTGATTTTTACTTGTCCTGCCAATATTTTCACCAGCCTCACCACAAAATGTTCAACAGTCAATTTTCTAATGTAACTCCAAAAACTCAATTTTTTTAGCTGAAAAATTTATGCTGTGCGATGCAACATATTACTATTACCCAGGGCTGTGCAAAAAATCGAATGCGATTTTCATGCGCATCTCGTCAGTAAAGCCGCTCCTGTGATTAGTAGTTAATCTCTAGCACGTGCATTCAGATGGAGCGGCATTTACTACACGGAGCCGTAGTTCACTGACAAGCTACACAAAATCACGTTCATAATCGGCAATGAATCGCCTGCGATTTTGAACGCGATTTTGCGTAGCTCGTCAGTAATAATTACGGTTATTGTGTCATGAAATGTAAATTTAAAAGCATTTCAGGCGAGAATGTAGTTGTTCAAAACTCAAATCTGCGGTTTATTTATAAAAACAGAGCCTAGTTGAAAATGTGCTTCGCCGATTTCGGAGACGGGTGCTCAGTGCTTATGTATCCCGACGAGAGCAGCCTCAACTCGGCTAGTCCTTCTGACATTTGCCGCTGGCTCTGAGGTCTCTGTAGTGGATAAGCATAAGATATTATTTGTTTTGGGTAAATCTTAAAGGGGTCATATGATGCGATTTCAAGTTTTCCTTTCTCTTTGGAGTGTTACAAGCTGATTGTGCATAGATGTAATCTTTGGTATTTATTCTATTAATATGTTAAAATGAAAATGAAAACAGGCAATGTTTGATATAATATTTTGTTTCATTGTAATGCAGGCTATGTACGTTCCCTGAACATTTCTGCGGCTATTACGTTTAAATTAAAACGAAAAGGGGCAGTGGTGTTTGATTTATTTCGTCTTAATGTAAATACAGTGAGGAAATAATATTTTGTTTCATTGTAATGCAGGCTATGTACGTTCCCTGAACATTTCTGCGGCTATTACGTTTAAATTAAAACGAAAAGGGGCAGTGGTGTTTGATTTATTTCGTCTTAATGTAAATACAGTGAGGAAAATTGCAACTGTTATCAAGTACGCTGCTGTTTGCAGAATTACCGGACTTGCGTCGTTCCATCCGTGAGAGTTCACAATCCTGAGGAAACGCAGACAGCAACAGGTCTAGGCATCTTAATTTTATTGTTTGTAATTTGTTTCTCAGCTCATTTTATTACTGACTGTTGAATAATTACTTGATGCAATATTTACTTAAAGACTGGTTCAGTCAAAAAAGGAAAGGTGTAATTTTCTCATGCATGTGCTTTCAAAAATCTCTTCTCTATGGAACACAACAACAGAATAATGTTCTGGACGCTCTTTTTCATGCAATTACAGTGAATAGAAACTGAAGCTTTTCAAGGTCCAAAACCGATGCAAAAGCACCATAAAAGGGGTCCACATAACTTGTGCACTATTTGCAAAGTCTTCTGGAGTCATACGACAGCCTTGTGTTACGAACAGACCAAAAAGTTAAAAGACAGATCAGTCCAATTCATAATGAATGAATCATTCAGACCAGTTTTGTGTACTGGATCAACAGATTCTTTGAAAATATTCACTCAAAAGAATGATTTGTTCATGAACCAGACATTGCAACTTCTCTAATAAACATGCCAAGTATAGCAAGGGTGGAAATTAAGATTTTCCAGTTTAAATATGTTTTTATGGCTTTTTTATGACAGTCCTCCTGCAATTGAAACTGAATAAAGTGATCTTCCAAAATTCATGTGATCCATGGAAGTAAGACAAGTATACATGTTTGGAATGGCATAAAGGGCGAGAACATTTTTAGACAAATTATTATTTTAATTAACAAATAACGCACGTGTATTTCGCATGTGACTGAGATCATGTACTACCCGGCCTCATTAAGCCACATTCATAAAGCATTAAAAAGGCATATTATGTTTCGATCGCAATTCTCTACGCAAGCTGAGAGAAGCTGTTACCACCTATAATTAAACTAGGGAAAATGTGCTTGCAATTTTCAAAATAAGCCAGAGGCACCGAGCTACGATTTCAAGTCTCAAATTTACACCACTGTTATTTGTCATAAAATTGAGGTAGACCTGCAGCAGTCAGCTTTAAGGATCTCTGACCCACAAAAAAAAAACCCTCTCAGAAACAGTGACGGGAAGAAAAAAAAAATCAATCTTTCTGCTTTATCCTTTTGGCTTCAGGGATGAAAAAAATAGGACAGACGGTCTAAAAGTTTCATAAAATCCACAGGCTTTCACAGCAAAAACCAGCAAGATACATGACAGACTGTGCCCTGTCTGTGCTCTCGCAGGTCTGAGGGATTTTTTTTCTTTTTGTACAGCAACCAGTTTTACAGTAATACACCTTTTGAAAGAGTATGGACTCTTAGAAAAGCATCGGTATCAACTATCACTGTAATAAATACAAGGCACTCATTTATGTATTCTCAACAGCTCTTAGACAAGAGCAATATAAAACCACCACGACACATATTGACATGACCTTTTTATTAGTGTTGGAAAACACAGCAACAAGATTTGACCCTCCTCAGTTGACATGTGGCAAAGTAATGAAGACTTTGTGAAAGGATAATCAATTTTTCCCCTGCCTTCTAATACAGAATACGAGGCAGTGACATCCATTATTTGTTTAACAGGCTGAGCAAGTGCAATAAAACAACCAAGAACAAATATTGAAATGAAATTAATGTCTCAGAACCCTGTAGTAAAATCAGAAAGCAAACTTTTCCCAAAGTGTCGTTGCTTCAAATAACACTTTCTTAATAGATTTGCACTTTATTGGTTTGTTCGATTTTTATGGTTCAATTAAAATGAATTGTGCAGTCATAAAACCTACTCAAATTTGTTGTAAGAAGCAAAGACGGGAAATGGGATTAGTGCTGACATGCTTCAGAGATGCTTTAAATTTAAATACGAATATATAAATCATTGAGGGGAAGTGAGGGTGGGTCGCATAGTGCAGCAGAAGGTTATTGTCTGGCATTGACCAGTCTTCACTGGAATACAAGAACAACTTGGCATATCGAAGAAACTGCTGCTAGTACTGATGACTGGCCAGAAAAACATGATGCACACTAGGGCTGCATCAAATGACAAGAATTAATTAATCTGTCAATTATTTAAATATTTCAACAGATATTGCACATTTTGCCCAATGACAGCCTTAAAAAAAAATATGCAAACTGAAGACTCTGAAGTTGTAAGGACACATTTACAGCACACATTATAAAATGTTAAAATATAATATACACTACCGTTTAAATCTAGATTAAATCTAGATCGGTTTAAATCTAGATTAAAGACCCATCTCTTTAACCTATCTTACACATAACACACTAACACATTTCTAATATTCAAATCAGTTAAAGGATTTTTAGGCTGCATTAATTAGGTCAACCGGAACCGGGAACACTTTCCATAGCACCCGATGTACTTGCTACGTCGCTAGAAGAATGGCACCTACGCTAATATTAGTCTGTTTCTCTCTTATTCCGAGGTCACCGTAGTCACCAGATCCAGTCTGTATCCAGATCAGATGGTCACAGCAGTCACCCGGATCCAGTACGCATCAAGACCAGATGCTGGATCAGCACCTAGAGAGGGCCTCTACAGCCCTGAAAGTCAGCAGAGACCAGGACAACTAGATGAGACCCAGATACAGATCCCCAGTAAAGACCTTGTCTCAGACGGTCACCGGGACAAGACCACAGGAGCCAGTTGAGTCCTCTGCACAATGTGACTTTGCTGCAGCCTGGAATTGAACTGCTGGTTTCGTCTGCCCAGAGGAGAACTGGCCCCCTGACTGAGCCTGGTTTCTCCCAAAGGTTTTTTCTTCATTCTGTCACCGATGGAGTTTTGGTTCCTTGCCGCTGCCGCCTCTGGCTTGCTTAGTTGGGGACACTTCATTTCCAGCGATATCGTTGACTTGATTGCACAGATACTTTTTAAACTGTACTGAGCTGGATGATGACGACGACATCACTGAATTCAATGATGAACTGCCTTTAACTGAAAAATGAGTGTTTACTATTGTCACTTTGCATTATTGACACACTATTTTCCTAATTAATGCTGTACAGTTGCTTTGACACAATCTGTACTGTTAAAAGCGCTATAGTCCCAAATGTTTGGGACTTTTTTATAAGAAATTAATACATTTGTTCAGCAGGGACACAATAAATAGTGACAGTCAAGACATTTCTAATGACAAATGACATTGTACAAATTCATACAAATAAGCCACCGATTCGCCAAAACAGAACTGCTATGAGATGTTGTCTGTTCCAAATAAATGCTGTTCTGAACTTTTTTTATAAATCAAATAATATGGAATAAGAATATTTCAACACCGATGATAATAAGAATTGTTTCTTGAGCACCAAATTAACATATTAGAATGATTTCTGAAGGATCATGTGATACTGAAGACTGGAGTCATTGCAGCTGAAACAGGAAAACATAAATAAATTGTATTAAAATAGAACTGCATAACTGCGTTTTTGATCAACTAAAAATGCAGCTTTGGTGAGCATTTGAAACTTTTTTTCAAAAACATTAAAACTTTTGAACAGTAGTAAAACACACACATTTATTTTTAGTTTCAAACCAGCAAAACAGATTAAAGAGTTACCAAACCACAACCCAAATGTTAACACGCACACATTCTCACTTCTGAGCAACAAATCAATTGTCCTATAAATAAAGTGAAGTTATAAACCTAAATATTATTACTTGGGTTGCATATGATTTCAAGTTCTAGTCAAGGTTTATTGAAAAAGTAAATCTGTTTGATTAGATTGCATGCAATTATGAAGTATTTATAGTTTAATGATTGACAATGAATAAAACAGAAAAATTCAAGTCAATGCATCAAAAGCATATTTCACTGACATAGATCCTTCATGCAAAGACTGCCAAGACTCAACTAATCTAAACTAAAACACATTGTTGATTATTTCATGTTCAATTATTATTGATCTCATTTATTCACTGTTCTCATGCATCTCCTGATCAATGCATGCTTGTCTGGGCAGATGTTTATTGCTCTTCTAATCAGCATTGACTCTGATTTTGGAGTATTCAATTACTGGAAAACCAAACAATCACAACTGCAGCACAAGTGTCCCAACGTTCGCTGAAAACACTAACCAAAACTCCCCTGTGTTACCCATTCCACATGCATTTTAATCTGCCAAATCTAATCTGTGCTTCAGCATAGAAGAGAGCATGCAATTCATACAACTAGAGATGAACCGATTGCAATTTTCTTGGCCGATTCCGGTTTCTCGTTAGTGTGATCTGCCAATACCGATTTTTGCCGATTCCGATTTTCTTTCTAAGAACTATAACTGACAGCATATACAAACAAAAATCTATTTTCTTTAACTCAGTTTTATTTTCATTAAAAAAAACACAAGTAAAAAGTCAGTAACAAAATAAGAACAAATAAAAAAAAAATGGCAAACAACAGCACAAATAAATGCAATAGAATAAAGAGAGCTATGAAACGTAAGTTTTTATTCAGGTAAGAAATACTACAGAAATGAAAGTAATCAAATGTAAAATAACACATCCAGTGTTATTTTACATTTGATTACTTTAATTTCTGTAGTCTTCACTGTAAAAATTAAATACAGATTAATGCTTACCATTAAAGTTATAAAACGTATTCAGTCAAGAACGGAAAGTGATTTTCTTTGTCTTTTGCTCTTTGATTAACATGACAGACAGCAACAGGAATATTGGACTGCGGTCCCTTTAAGAGTTTATCCACGGACCCAATATACTGTTACACAACATGCGTTCTCCTTCTCAACTATTTAACGTTTCAAAACTGACTGTTCAACTGGATACAAGCCAAGACGGGCATTTTGACATAATTTTGTATGTATTTGAACGTTTTAGAGCAGTTAGCCACTCATTTTGGTATTTGTGGCTCACAAGCTGTTTGAGACGGAGCGCGGATTGTGAGAGTGAGAATGTGCGGCTGATGTTATTGCCTGTGCCGCTGGTAACAAAACGGATCAGCTCGAAATCAGAAAGAAGTGAGACTGACCACCGATCCGGGCCGATCATGAGGAAAATCAGCCGATTCCGATCCCTGGCCATTTAAAGCCATTGAAGATAACGCTGCTCTTTTGTGTTGGATTTTGCATTCTTCTCTAGTTTATTTTTATTTTTTTCACTATCCATTATCCTAAAACACCATAATATAACAATGATCCAGAATTCTCACCACCAATATACTAGCCAAAAATTTGAGTGAAAAAGACCAATCTGGCTAGGGAATAACTGGGTCTGCAGTATTGCTCGAGGGCATGCATTACATTTCTCAATATCTAAGGTCAGTTGGGCTGTTTCTGGCTAAAGCGAGATGGACCCAAATGATCCAAAGGCTGGCTTAGGTCTCCAGACAACCGACACTGATCACATCAGTAGTTGTAAAAGGGTCCAGGAATGTTGTGAAAGACCGAAAGATTGAAAGATCTCGCTCTCTTCTCTACCTCTAAGAGCATGCCTCATTCACAAGTAGTAAAATAAAAGAAAGCAAGCTGAATTATTTAGTATTCAAGCACTTCAGCTTTCGGGAGGAAAGACACTATAAGATAGAGGGAAAGCAAACAGACCTGGAATAAAAGCTGTGACCAAAAGGAGAAGACATCAGAGATACAAGAACCTTCGAAGCTACCAGATATATTTGAAGAGTTTTTTTTTATGAGTTTCCACTAAAATCAGTATAGTATCTGGTCGGTATTGAAAAGTACATTTTAAATTTTACGCAAAATGCGATATCTTAGTTATTCGGTCACGTTGTTCCCCTTTTTTTCCAAACCGCGACAAACGCCAGTCTCCCTTCTCTGCAGAATGCGATATATCCGCTCAACTAATCACAGCGCACCATTCCACGCACTGTAGACAGTAATGGCGGCGCTTTGAATACACCTGGCATCCTAGTTTTCCTCATCTATTTTGTACTTTGTGATCAACAAACAAACTTAGGGCTGCAAAATAAAATCACATCTGATTGTCATGCGCATCTCGTCAGTAAAGCCGGTTCTGTAATTAATAGTAAATCTCCATCACGTGCTTTCAGATGGAGCGGCATTTAATACACAGAGCCGTTGAACACTGCTATATCGCATTCATAATCACAGATCAGTCACATTCGATTATGAACGCGATATTGCATATGAGCTTGTCAGTGTACGTGTTTTTATTTATGCCATTAATGTTTTTGTTGATACAGCGTATAGCACTAGTCAACTAAATGAACGTAACATGGCAAAGATTAATGAACTTTTGGAAGTTGAATGTAAGGGAAATGTCATTTTGGAATTTCTGTGGTTTAATGTGATATTGTTGTTCATGTATGTTCATGATGA
>NW_015505500.1:48696-71549 GCF_001515645.1 Sinocyclocheilus grahami
TTAACTTTATCTGGCATTTACATCAACTGAAACTTTTGTAGAAACTTTCTTGGCTGCCTCGTCACAATTACTCAACAGATTTTACTAGCATCAACACAATAATCTTCTTATTACAGCTACATATTATTTGATCAATTATCATTGTGCATCAAAAGTTTTTTTTTTTAATGCGCTTCTAAAATTTTTAAACTTACATGGGCACCTTGGGGAAAAAGTAAGCGTCATGCCCTGTGACAGAGCAGAATCAGTTTTGGAGCAGTTAATGTGGCATGCAACGATTAAATCAAATAAATGTGTTTAAATGCCCACATCCTGTTGCCAGCAGTCACGGTCTCATAAGGCAATGGAAGTTGTCATTGAAAATGAATGCGTTTAAGTCATTTTGTGTAAGGTTCTACCTAAGATGTATATTGCATAATCTGACATAAAAGACAACTGATGTCACAGTCTGCCTTTCATCCAAGATCCAAGTCAACTTCATGCACTTTATATTCCCTGTATGAGTTATGAACCTTTCACTTTTTCAAAATGCCCACTAGGTTGAATCCATCACTCTCTGCTCTCTCCATTTCACCATATGTACATTTAAAGTTTAATTTTTTACATGTTTACTACATTGCCCCAAACATCGATAACCTGTGAATGTCTCAATGAGAATAAATTTATCTTATTAGCTTGAATTGTGCATAATTAATGGTGAGAGGAATGAGGTCTGAGCGACCGGAAAGTTCTGTCATCTATAATGAATGAGAGGAGCTCAGAGCCCAGATGGGTGTGTGATGTGTCCTGCAAGCACTTCCTGCGGCAGTCACGCTCAAGGAAGAGCATTACAGGTGCAGGTGAGAAGCCATAAACAAAAAGTACTTTTGTGAAGTACGAATGACAAAATGAGTGCTGTTACTGAAGCATACTGGCCACCCTCAATACAAACATATTGCATTTGTCCTCCAAGTATAGCTAAAGAGCCATAAGCAAATACATGTGGTGGGAAATATTTAAGGTCCGGTTTGGAGCACTTTGTGAAGTCAAAACTTTTTAATTACATTATGGCCTAGCCTTCCTTCTAATTAAATGATTGTTGATCATTTACTGTTAATAACATACTAATTGTTTAAGAAAAGCAGTTTAAATAAAAAAAAGAAATATTAAACATACAACTGTTTAAAGTTTGGGGTTAGTAAGATTTTCAATGTTTTTAAAAAGTCTCTTACACCCACCAAGCCTGAATTTATTTGATCAAAAATACAGTAAAAACAGTAACATTGTGAAATATTTCTAACATTTCAAAAAACTATTTTCTAATTTATGATTAATGATTTTTGCCATAATCGCGCAGCCCTACTGTGACCCATCCATTTTTAGGAGTTTCCTGCTTTTAGTTATAAAAGCAAGAAAAAAATAATCTCACAACCATTTTTACTTCATAACCTTGAGATCAATTTATTTTCTAAGGCAATTCAGCTCCTCAAAGGTCAGAGTGTCTGGCGGGGCGAGACAGAGTGCCCGTAGTGCCCGTAGTGCCCGTCTGACAAGTGAGACCCCACAGGGTCCAGCTGTGACTGTTTGTTTCCGTCATGCCAGCGATCAATGGATGAAATCCTGCTATTCAGGGGTGAATTATCACTGTTCTCATGCTGAGCCACTGCATTAAGCAGGAGAGATGAGGGACTTGTCAGATCTGCCTGGGAAAACAAATTCCATTTTTGTAACTATATGGCAGAGAACAGGTTTAGCTATACATTTTTCTGGAACTCGGTTACAAAATTAAAAAGGACGTCAGACAGTAATTATTAAGCCTTGACTTTGTTTTCCAAAGCACTGGCAGTCACATTGTTCTTTAACAAGATGACTGAGAACAGGAGACAGTTGCTTCATGCATGAAGATTTGGGGGCAAAAGCTGAAAACTGCTTTGAGACTTTTCACTTTCTTAACAGTAGGATGCCGTGCTCCTCACATCTGGAAAGCTGAAGCATACATTATATCTGTTGGTGTATTGTGAGGTTTGATGGCAAGCTCATTGTTTTAAGTCAGTGAGTTCATCTGCCAGTGAAATATCTGCAGTGGTGGGGTGCGCAGCTGTTGTCTTTGTAGTGACTGTGTGCTATAGCAACTTTGTCAGAGATCCAGTGCAACAGCTTCAGTTTATCCATATGTTCTTTTTTATGATTGACAGCCAAATCTGTTTCACTACAAGTAGCCTACTTTTCAGAAACTCCACTGTGTTTTGCTTTTATTGTTTTCTTAATGTTAGTTCAATCTTATTTCAGGCATTTAAACACGTCTTGCCACCTAATGGTGTAACTATTAAGAATCTGGCAAAACAGATTCACTAAAACCATAGACTAGCCTGTATAAACATTGAGAAATCCAAGCACTGTTTATGTTATGTCAACACTCTTGATCTTAATGAGTTTTTAATTAGTCTTGTTTTTCTGCAAAATATCTAAAAATATGTTACACTGCAATATAACACTGCATAAGATATTAAGACTTGTTTTCATATGTATCATGAATATAAATGTATTTTGTCCTACTACACTGACAGTCTTTTTCACTTGTTTTTAACTTGTTTATATAAGTGAAAAAACCCTGCCAGTACAGTAAGACAAAATACATTTGTATTACAGATATATTTTCTGAAAGCAAGTCTTAATAATTTATGCAGAGTTGCTTTTCAAGTAAATCTGCCTTGTTTTAAGGAGTATTAGTTACTTTAACTGGAAAATTAGACAAAAATATTACTTTACAGTATTCTCAGCTGGTTAAATTTCATTTGTGTACTCTAAAAGAAGGATAAGAAAGAGCAGCAAAATGAGAGGAAGGTTTTGTGGAAAACAGGAGGTGTCATGCAGGACATATTACTATAAATGCACATGGGACGTGCAGTCAGATTACCTGCCGCAGGAGTTCTCAAATTTCAGGGGATTTCAATCTTGTCACTTCATCATAACAGCTGGCTGTTACTCCCAAAAACATAAGGAAGTGCATGAAGGAGGTTGAAAAGGCTCTGCATTATGGGAGGCATGGTATTCAAGGAAAAGGAAGTGGAAAAGGGGCAATCAAGTCTGGAGAAAAAGAATGACAAACATAACCAGTTCTAACACTACACCCACTTTAAATTCCTCAGAGTTTCCTCAATGAACTGTAGACCATCTTCTGTTTGCTCAACAGGACTTTGAAAGTGACAACAATCCAGGCACATGAATATCCTTTTTTTAAAGGAATAGTGTACCAATAGGATTGTTTCTTTAAAGGAACAGTTCAACTAAAAATGAAAAGTTGCTGAAAATTCACTCACCCTCAGGCCATCCGAGATGTAGATGAGTTTTTTTTTTTTTATGGAAACAGATTTGGAGAAATTTAGCATTACATTACTTGCATCCTCCGCTGCAAATGGGTGCCGTCAGAATGAGAGTCCTAACAGTAATCCACAAATAATCCACATGACTGTGTGTTTATAATATACAAATTCATCAGGCATTTGAACTTTTAACCATCAAAATACCATTCCATAATAACACAGTGAAACGTCTATCCCCTTTTTGTCTTTTCACATTAAAATACACCAACATATTGGTTTAGAACTGTTTTTGCTTGTAAACATTGCTTGAACTGTGCATATTTCTCTCCTGATTCAGATAAAAAGATTTTAGAACAGTTTAAAGTTAAAAACATCTTTGATGGATTTGTTACAGTTTTTCACTTAAGATGTTAATTGATGGACTGGAGTTTTGTAGATTATCGCAATGCTTTTACCAGCTGTTTGGACTCTCATTCTGACGGCACCCATTCACTGCAGAGGATCCATTGGTGAGCAAGTGACGTGATGCCAAATATCTCCAAATCTGTTCTGATGAAGAAACAAACTCATCTACATTTTGGATGGCCTGAGGGTGAGCAAAATTTCATTTTTGGGTGGTCTATTCCTTTAAATATCTTTCCCAAAAATCATTTTAATGACTCAAAAAAAAGGAAAATGGCAACATTCATTGGCCATTTAGAAGCGATTCATAAAGAAACTAAAACCTCCCTTTCTGCTCAGCTTGTACCTGATGTAAGATGCTTCCTGTAGAGGGAACGTGTGCACTGCATGCAGCTCAACACCTGCTGCTGCTTGCATCACCTGCCATGCGCTGGGTTCCCAAACTCGCTGATTTGCCATCTTCAACTAAACTGTATCATTCACAGTTTGCACTTCACTTGTCATCAGCTGCTAAGATGAATCTTTCTAAACGCTGCGGTTTTTTAGATGGTTTGAAAGAACCTTAATCATACAGCTCCAAAAAACATTTGGCTGATTAATGGTGTGCACAATAAGCAGAGGAAATGAAAATTAGTCCATGTTTGTTTCGTCTTTGAGGGAGTTTCTATGGAAGCCATATGGCATCTTTGCACCTGGTCAAAATAAGCATGCAAATAACGATGGCCTGTGGGCATCTAAAAAGGAATGACAGAGCCTAGGTAATGCCATATAATTTGTAACTGAAAACGAGTTGTTGGGAAAGTATAATGAGATTCACAGATAGTGAAATTGTACATTCAAATTAGGGAGGTAAATGTGGAAACGCAACAGCATTTGATTATTTAAATGCTGTAACATTCTTTTAGCCAAATAGAAACACTCAGTGAAACTATATATGTGCAAAAAGGATAAAACTTTCAGTGAGAGTGATAGAAATGCAATTGAATCAGCATTGAGGCCAAAATTTTTTTAAAGGGGTCCTATTATGCTCTTTTACAAAGTCTTGATTTTGTTTTGGGGGTGTACTAGAACAGGCTCTCATACTAGGTTGTTCGAAAAACACATTATTTTTCACATATTTTACATTATTACAACACCTCTCTCCCCCGTCTGGCATGAACGGCTCAAATGGTTCCTGTATCAAATGAAGGCCCACCTTCTGAAATATGAAATGTGTTGTGATTGGCAGCACTCGGCGCCTGGTCGGGAAAAGTCATGCCCCTTACCATAGCAGCCTGCGAGCTTCAGTGTAAATATTGCGTCAAAATCAAATCAATTTGAGCACGATTTAAACCCGGATGATTGTAATCCCTCTAAGTTCGTCTGCCTTGGGAAATCTAGCATGTCTCCGACATAGTGATAACACTCGGTGCCTTCTCTAGTGCAGCTCAACCAGGTCTCGTCCCATTCGTCGATATTTGTGACATCACAAATCCCGGAAAATATGCGTTGTAGTCCAAACGAGTCGTTCGTTGTAGTTTTTGAAAAGTGATTTCTATTAAATAAAATATCTCCTTTTGAAGTGGACTTTGAGCTTTGTAACTTTGCAGATCTTTTTATGCTCAAACAGCAACATTACAGACTAACTAAAGTTGAAAAAGCATAATAGGACCCCTTTAATTCTTATTGGCAGTATTTTGGCTATTCATTTCTCTTTAATGTCATATGATGGGTCTCTCTCTCTCTCTCTCTCTCTCTCTCTCTCTCTCTCTCAGATGTGTGACACATAGTCTTGCCCCTCGGGTTCTTGGCTTAACCAGTGCAAGAGACGAAGCTTTACAGCTTTTACATGGTTTCAACAAAAACATGAAGCAGCACAACTTTTTTCAACACTGATAATAAGAAATGTTTCTTTCAAAAACACGAGTCTTTTGAATGGATATGCATAAATAATTAATTGTTTTGATGATAATTCACTTGTTTTGTTTAATAAGAAATCAACTTTTTTAACAAATCAGTTAAGTGAATGATTTAACACGCAAACAAAGACAAGTGATAAACATAATACAGTAAAAAGTACCAAGTGACTAATCATGACATTCTGAACATGTAATGTTAAAGGTGATTTTTTTTAATTCACCTTTATATGTGTGTATATACATATGTGTGTGTGTGTGTGTGTGTATGTATATATTATATAGATATATATGTGTGTGTGTATATATATATATATATATATATATATATATATATATATATATATATACATATACACACACACACGTATATATATATATATATGTGTGTGTGTGTATACACACACATCATCATTCCTTTCATCAAAGTTGTCCTAAAACCTCAAACCAAAATGCGTTCTTGTCTTAGGACAACTTTGATTAACTTTTTTGATCCACTTCAAATGTTGACTATACACGGTATATAATCAATTATTAAAAAAAAAAAAAAAATCTACTTTCAAAATATTAATAAAAACTACAAATAATACTAAAATAATACTGCACTCAATTTATGGAATGAGTTATGTCAGATCAGGGGAACATTCAGGAAACTGGTCATTATTATTTTTGCATTTCTGTTTGGTGCCGGTACAGAAATGACACACTCCACTTTTAATGCTTTCAATGAAAAGAAATCTAGCTTTTTATAAGGGCAGGGGGTCACTGGGTCTGTAAAGGTTGAAAACCCACTACAACAACGAGTTATTGAATAATGCTGACGTTGCGGGGCTTATTCAATAAACATCACCAAGAATCCCTCCTGCAAGTCAGCAGAAATCCCACACATCCTCTGAGTAATTCAAAATAGACTTAATAGCCCACCTCTCTGAGGATATATTCAGATAAGACTTCCTTTCTATTGACACATCTTGCATACAAATCCCCTCCCTAATTGACCTATCCATCATATAATGGCATTTTCTGTGACAGCATAAAATGTTAACCGTCCTTGCCCTTGATCTGCTGGCAATGACATTGTTACAAGCAGGTAATTTGAAATTATTTCACTTTCAAATGAGTTAATCCACATAACAAACTCATCTTTTGATTCACGGACAACATGAATGAGCAACTGATCTTTGACATTTGGTTTGATAACCTCATTGAAACGACATTCTTCATTAACGAAAGGTCAAATCAATTCCAGCTCCAAAGACAAGTGTTCAACACCATCAACGACAAGACAAACAGGAAGCACCATACATTAGCACAAACTCATTAATAAACAGCCGTAGAGTCTGTGTGCTTGCATTTATGTGTTTTGCATGGCTAATATGTATTTTCCACCTCAATGAGCAGTACACACCTCACTGCACTGCATATCAGCACAATGCAACATGTGCATGACGGCAGGTGCAGCACTCTTCCTCTGTAGCAGATTGACTGCTAAACAAACGGCTTCTGCTATTCTTAGCTCTATTCATGCCATATCAGTTAATTCACAATAATGCTGAATGCTTGTGCTGTTAGCAGTTAGAGTACTGTTGTCTGGCAACAAGTCAAGCTCTTTATTACACTCGCATCGAATGGCCTTTCATGTGCAGATGAAAAAAATCACAGAAGCCCTTGGAACGAATATATTCAGTTTTACAGCAAGTATTATTTTGTTCTAAAATTCTATCATGACATCAATATAATGAACATGGATAAATGAGGAAAATCCCCCCCCCCCCCCAAAAAAGGCACATTGACACATTTATGATTAATGAGAAAAGAAATGTCCGATTCGTGAATAAATTTATCTTTTTATTGATTCATATGATCCAGTTCACAAAACCGGTCAGAATGATTCTAATCATGACACTAATCAAACTGAACTTTTTTATAACAATATCAAGAATAAAATCAATAAAAGTTAAAAATGTAATGAAAATTAATTAGGACCAGAGGCGGACAGTAACTAAGTACATTTACTTGAGTATACTTAAGTACACTTTTTAAGTATCTGTACTTTACTTGAGTATTATTTTTTTCTGGAAACGTATGACTCTAACTTCACTACATTTGAAAGACAAATATTGTACTTTTCACTCCACTACATTTCTATCAAGATCCTCGAAGTAGAAAGTCGTTAGCAGCTTTGAAAGTCAGTGGGTGATTTTTTTTCATTTTTTCAGACAGTTTATCAGTAATCACTCTTGTAGGGCTACATGAAGTGATTTCCCAGCATTTTTGAGCACTGACCAGCTGCAAATGTGATATTTATTTACAACGATTCAATAATAAGAAGTTAATATTGTGGTATATATTTGACACAATATTGTCTGATTTTGCTAAATTGTGTAAGTGAAAATATTACCTATAAAGCCAAAGAAGAACTGTTGTGCGTCTCCTAATAAAACACAAAAGGTTGAAGTAGCACTGCACAGACCATTCTGTGTATGTACATTCTGTACATCAAAGTACAGCGAGAGCGATTAGACAACATTTTTTAAATTTTTGTTTTGATGTCACATAAGTCTTGCTGTTTTGCTTTTTTGTTAAAGCAGTGTTGCTGTTGTAAAGTTATACAGCTATAGTTGTGTTGCTGGGTTTTAAAGCAGGGTTGATTTTGTATTTTCTTCCTTATCAGTCTGTATTTACAGCAATTTCACTGTCCACTCTGTTCAAATGTGGATGAATGGCTACACATAGATGTGTCCAGAGCTGTGTGAGATCACTACCATCCTGCTTTTGTGGGGGTGTAGAGGTGTTAAATAATAATTGTTTTTTTCCCCATAGGTTTTTAACATTCTAAAAGCTCTTTATTCCAAAGATACTACAAGCTAGTCAGTGTATTC
Source organism: Sinocyclocheilus grahami (assembly GCF_001515645.1). NCBI lineage: Eukaryota > Metazoa > Chordata > Actinopteri > Cypriniformes > Cyprinidae > Sinocyclocheilus > Sinocyclocheilus grahami. The sequence goes on from NW_015505500.1 coordinate 57,178, forward strand.
AGTGGGTGTAATGTATTGTAAGTTGCTTCAGAGGTATTGCAAGTATTACATACAACAATAATAAAACAGTGCATTGACATAAAAAAAAGGAAATTTACTTTCGGTACTTAAATACTTTTACTTAAGTAAAAATCTGTCTTTACAACTTTTACTTGTAATGGAGTAATATTTGACCAGCAGTATCTGTACTTTCACTCAAGTAATGCAGTTGTGTACTTTGTCCACCTCTGATTAGGACAGAGGCTGTCAGGCCCCAAAAAAGACACACAAAGGCACATTCATGATTAATGATAGAAGCAACCAATGTCCGATTCATTAATGAATCATTCTTTTTACTCTAATCTTTTTAATGACTCAAATGATTCTGTCGCAGCGGCTCACTAATCACTACTCACAGGAGTGGAAGTGAATAATGGCGAATTTCAGACTTTTCGCCAAACAAAGTTATCTTATTTCTTCAAAAGACTTGTAATATAGCGCATTGCTCATATAAATGGACTACACTCATGAAACGTTTATGGTGCTTTTGCATATTATGGACGGCTCTGTCTTTATTGGCTTTCATTAGAGTATTTATTTTCTTTTGTGTCCGTCACCTTTAGTATTCAACAGAAAAATAACATTCATATTCATACTGTACATGAGATAATGAATTGTAATTCTCATTCTCAATGTAATAAATAATCCCGAATTCCACTTAAAACAGAACGAACGCATGCAATTTACTTGCGTTAGGTTATGAAATGCGTGGTAACGCATTTTGCAACGTAACAACCCACAAAGTCGATCTTGTCACTAGAAGGCCACGCGCCGATGGCTTTTGCTGAATTCAGCTATTATTTTCACCATAATACAGTTCCGATTAGCACAGTTTTTCGTCAGGGGCGTGGAAAAATAATAGAACGTTTTAAAAATAGTTTTAGAATTAATATTTGACATTATATTATAAGAAGATATTGGGCCTCTGCCGAGCTTTTAATTCAAACTATCATAGGTTGGAGTTTATACTAGGCCTATATTAGTCACACTACTGTGATTCTTATGCATGTTCCACGCTAATGTGTCTTGAATGGATAACCTCTAATAGATCTTCTTAATCCCACTAAACGCCGTAAGATAAGGCCACCCTTCTGACTTTCTGAAGAGTGTCCACAGGCGTAACAGCTGACAGGCTGCCACTCTCACCACAGACAGCGCGACGTGTTTACTTCTACTATCGGGAATGTCTCCCCCACTTTATGAGGCTGTCGCTTGGCTTTATTTAAAGAGCTGCCTCTCTTTTCTGTCACCCATGGCTTGTGATTTTTCATTGTGATAGCACAAAATTAACTTCTGCGTGATGAGAAGTGCGGTGTACCTGAATGTAGAGCCGGTTTATTTACAGGGAACGGGCCGATGTGAATAGCAATGATAGCAAACCTGGAGGCTTTTACTGGATTTAAGTTGCAGAGCTGTGGTGAAATATAAATCAAAGAATTGAAAGAGGACAGGTGCAAACACTTTATGAAGCTGGCACTGAAGCTGCTTTGATATGGTACAAAATGATCAAAAGTTAACATGGCTTTCCCTATCTTGCGATTTACTCGACTTCATTTGCATTCCTTTGATTCTGAAACGGTATGTTTGTTTGTGAGACAGTCTATTCACGCGAAACTGCCTCAATACAGACATAGTGCTGCCTCCTGTTCACAGCGGGCCAATTATAAAACCATAAAAATGGGATATGAAATCATTCAGGTTTAATTATTGACCTTGTGTATGCTATAAATGACATAACCGTATTTGGACTGTATTGGGAATGGGTAATATATTGTAGGCATTTCAGTCATTAACTAGGCAACTAGATCCCATGATATTACGAGTGAGTCAGCTGAATGACTTTCTTATTCTGTTTAATACTGGAATGAAATATTGCCAAAGAAAACTAATCTGAACCTAGAGAGTTATTATAATATTGAGATGTTCAGCCAACTATATTACAGTGTCAGGGCTGGGATAGTGAAGATGGAAACTTATCCTTGGGACAGAGGGCTTAAAATTAAACGTAATATCATCTTATTTATCATCATGAATAATTATGACAAGGTGAATTTAAAGGTCCCCGAAGGTTCTTAGACCTGGATTTATTAAAAATAATGAAGTGTTCCATTATAAATGGTGATGAATATGCCACAAACACATAAACAAAGAAATGCATAAATAATCTTATTTCTATTTATTTATTTATTTTTTCTTAATTTATTACATTTTTTATACTGCATTTAGAACACTTTCCTGTCAGGATGGTATGAATGACTTTTATCTTGCAGTGGCAATGACAATTACATTCTTTGCATTATTTGACAAAATTACAGTTAAATTAAAAAAAAAATTAAATCAATAAATATTGAAATAGTTTATTAGTTTTTGTTTAGATGATCACTATTTAAAAAATAGGACTTGAATAATATTAATAAATATAATTAAAAATATTTTTAAGATTTGATTTTCATACTTAAAATTGAAAATCTTGTGAGAATCAGTGTCCATGAAATAAAAAAAATTAAAAAATTAAAAAGCATTAAAAAAAATCATTTAGGATAAGGGATAAAAAAAATCTAAACAGAAGAGGCATGTGAAAATTAGCAAAAATAAATAAAGTGTCCCAGACAGCATTAATGCGCCCTTCATAACACTGGGAAAAATAACATTTGTTTTAATAAAAGTCAACCCGGGAGACATAAAAGTAGCCATAGTTGATGAAAGAAATAATAAACAGCCACATGTCCCCCTCATGCTTCTTGAGAGAGAACATCTCATCTCATGTCATGAGTCATGACCCATCACAATCTAACAATGCATGTGGAGGGACAGCCATTTGTCAGACGACATTCAATACAAGAACCAGACGTGAAACCAGGCTATTATTTACATCCTACACTCTCCGGGGTTGCCATTTATTCTGACTATTACTATTACATTTCAAATTGGATGTGGATATGCTTGTGGTCACCCACTCGCGGATCTTAAAGCAATGCAAAGACAATTGCGAATTATTGCGTTAAAACATGTTATTCATTCACAGCAGACAGTTCAAATGCTGCAGGTTTAAACTGTCATGCAAAAATGACAAAATATTCAATGGATATTCCCTTCTGGCTACTTATGATTTATGCAAAGTGCAAGTATCATTATAGTTGTTTTCAGAATAAGTGAAGGCATTGCAATAAATGGCATATAGTGTTTAAGTTCACAAGTTTTGGACAGACAGTTACGCCCTCTATTCAGGCAGAATAGTTTTACATGGGGGCATGTAACTTTAGCTTTTACAGATGAATTGTAAAACTTCACCTGACTACACTAATAACTATTATTATGACATACAAAGTACCAATCAGTCATGTTAAACACATGACTGATTCTTTCAAAAGAAAGAAAGACAATGGCAAACTATCAAACAGGTGCACACGAAAAAAACGGTGCACACTGAAAAAAAAAAAAAAAAAAAACACTAGACATTATCTAAATAAAAGACCTACAATTAAGCAAATGTTAAAACCTTTAACTTGCACAATTAAATTAAATTTAAAAAGATAGTTCAACTTCAGTCCCAACTGACTTCCATATATGAAAAAAACACTATACAAGTCAATGGGGATCAGAAACTAAAGGTGAACTATCCCTTTAAATTTAAATTTAAATTTTCAATTTTGCTCATTTAAATAATTTTAAGTTACGCAAATAGTTAGATGACTGGCTGTAATTAAAAAATAAATTAAACTATTTTCAATAGTTTTAGGTGTAAAAAATGAGGAGAAAACTAACTGCAACGTTAAGCATTATAATACTGCATTAAATATTATGTTAAATTCTAATTTTATTATATATTTAATAAAATAATTAAACAATTTAATATTTAATTATATTTTGTAATTATATAAATATTACAAGTTATATTCACAGACACACACATTTTTATATAATTTTTAATAATATTTTAATGTATTAGTAATACATTTAATGTCAGTAAAATTGTAATACATTTAAAGTCAGTATATTTTACATGTATATATTTTTTAATAATATAATCATTTTAAATAATTTTTACTGATTTAAATCTGACTTTTTTTACACTGACATTTTTATTAGATATAGTATTTTAGATACTATTTTATTATATAATGATGTACTATATATTGTATCATTCCTGTGGCTCAGTGGTAGAGCATTGCGTTAGCAGCGCAAAAGGTCGTGGGTTTACACATACTGGTAAAAAATGTATAGCCTGAATGCACTGTAAGTCGCTTTGGATAAAAGTGTCTGCTAAATGCATAAATTATTATTAAATCAAAGGGGTCAAATGATGCTGCTAAAAAGAACATTATTTGGTGTATTTGGTGTAATGAAATGTGTTTATGCGGTTTAAGGTTAAAAAAACACATTATTTTCCATATACTGTACATTATTGTTTCTCCTCTATGCCCCGCCTTTCTGAAACGCGTCGATTTTTACAAAGCTCATCGTTCTGAAAAAGCGAGGTGTGCTGTGATTGGCCAGCTATCCAGTGCGTTGTGATTGGCCGAATACCTCAAGCGTGTGACGGAAATGTTACGCCCCGTACCACATTGTGATGATGCCCTGTCAGGCCGCGTTGCATTGCATCGTGCCGCGTAAACATAAAACCATGTCTGCATTTGTGATCGGAGAAATTACAAACAACAAGCCCTACTCTACACTGCCCAAAAAACTCGCTTTAAATATATAACATATAAAAACTCTTTAAAATAAAAAACTTACTTACAGTCTTTGAGTCAGAAAAGCCGGCATTGTAGTCTACTCTACCAGGATCAGGAAACGGTCCTCCATAAAATGTGCTGCACACATCTGAATATTTGGGTTGAACTGTTCTGGAACAGTGTTGTAAATACAACTTAACCACTGATTTCTAGTCGTGTCCATTTTTGGAAGGCCAAACAAAGTAGTTTCGCTTTCACAACGAAACACAGCGTCAAACACGGCGGCCTAGAGTGAGCAGAGGCCGGGGGATAAAGTGAGGAACGGCCGGCGGGCTAGAGTGAGCAGAGGCGGCGGATTCGACGAAGGAGCGTCCGGAGGGCTTGCGGCAACCACATGTGACGACCCCAGTCTGGACTCCACTTCCTCTGTGGTTAAAGCCGATCCGGCGATCCACAGCGCAAAGTTGTAGTATTTCCTCAGCGACCTGCACGGATCAGCTCCAGGCATGACGAAGCAGATATCGTCCTCTTTTGGAAGGCCAAACAAAGTAGTTTCGCTTTCACAACGAATCACACAGCTCATTCACAACATGGCGGCATCAATAATACTACAGCCAGAATAAAAGTTACGCCTTCTTTCTTTGCGTGAACATTTGGGTGGCGTTATGCAAACCTTCCCACATAGTGACGTAGACATGTGGGGGCGTGTTAGAACAAGCCGTTTTAGGTAGGTGTGGCTGACTCTTAACTTTTATCTAAAGAATATCTCTTTGGATTTGAGACTTTAGTCTTTGCAACTTTACAGATCTTCTTTATGCACCAAGAGCTTGTAACACTCCAAAGAGAAAGGAAAAATTGAAATCGCATCATATGACCCCTTTAATTAAATTATATATCGTTTTATTTTACAGGTTGCATCAGTAAGTGAAAACTTTTGCTTTTATATAATGCAGCATCCAAATGACAGCCTGACACAATTAAAAATTACAAAAAAAAAATTTCAGCACAAAACCTGAAAGCTGCAGGTTTAGAGTTTTATGACGTAAACAAACTTCTATTCCTTGTAATCTCAGCTGAGTTCACAAAAAAACAAGCACATGTACTGAAAGTGAGGCCAATCTGCCTGACAGCCCCTTAAGACCCATCATCATGTTCTTTCATACACTGTCACATGAATAGCTTCATTCTGTGTGACCAGTCGATCTGACACATAGCCATCACAGCTCAGAGTCAGTCAACCCTGAGCAGGCATAAAAACAGAGGAGACTGTTTCAGACTAATCCTTTTAATAGAGCTCTGTAAACGGCAAAGACTTACAAAAATACTCTCAACCAAATGCCTTAAATATTAGATTCAAGCTAAAGCCCTCTTATCTTTGGTCATGGAGAGGTGGATGGCGGCGCGGTTTCTGACGTGGCTGCCATGTATTTTACGGTGAATGAGATTTAATGTCAGTCTCGCCGAGAAATCGCTTTCACGCGTCTGATGTGCAGTGGAGGCAATGCCTGCACTTGTGCAGTGGTAAAGATAACAAACTGTCTGCGCTTTCACCTCACATCACGCTCAATTAGACAGTAGTGGAGCTCAACACTAGCGGTCTACCTAGCCCACGACAAATATGCGATATATCGGAGGCCGATATATTTCGTGATTTTCCTGGAATCTTAATAATCCATAATAACCCTTCCTCCAGTGAAAAAGTCCATCTCCTTGTTGGCCTCTAACATCAAAATCCACCGAAATATTTGTTCAGAACTGTTTTAAAGTGCCCCTACTATGGATTTGTGAAAATAACCTTTCATGCAGTGTGTAACACAGCTCTAAGTGAATGAAAACATCCTGCAAAATTTAAAATCTGAAAGTGCACCGTTTCTAATGTTACTGTCTCTCAAAAGTAAAAGTCGACTCTGAGTCATTGAAACGAGTCCTTTTTAAAACGAATCCCAAGCCGTTTCATGAAGTCAACATGAAACATTAGCATATTGCCCGCCCACTTGTTGGTCTTTTCGTGTTGGTCTGAATGTAAAAGCAAATTCATTCTTTGCCACTAGGTGCTGCTTTTGGAGCAGGTAAAAATAGCGGTCTCCCCGGAAACGCTGTACACAAAGCAGCACTGCGCTCACAAACGCTGCTTTATCAGGCATTACAGGCATGATGACATGAAAATGAGACCAATCGGACCAATCACGGCAGATTAGCGTCACGCAAAGGAGGGATTTGGAAAAATTAATCTTTGAGCGAATCCTTTGGGAGTCATTGAGCAAGTAAGGTAAAAATAAATGCATATTATAAGATGATGAAGGTTGTGACAATGAAACCTTGCATGTATGTCAACCTGTTGTTGTGGACTCCAAAAACCAAAATATGAATCTTTCATTACCCATAATATAGGGGCACTTTAACAACAATGCTTGATCTGTGCATATTTCTCTCCTGATTCCGACGAGATGATTTTTCACTGGAGAAGGCAATGTTATGGATAGAGGACTCATATTTTAGCTGGAAGCAATGGTTTGAAGTTAAAAACACCTTAATGATGAACTTGTTGAATATAAGCATGCATCTTATGAATTATTGTGATGATTTTAAACAGCCGTTTGGACTCTCATTCTGACGGCACCTATTCACAGCAGAGGATCCATTGGTGAGCAGGTGATGTAATGCTAAATTTCTCTAAATTTCAACAAACTTGTCTACATCTTGGATGGCCTGAGAGTAAATTTTCAGCAAATTAGCATTTTTGGGTTAAGTATTCCTTTAAAACACAATATGCCAGGATAACTGGACTTACATCACCCACACAACTTGTCCACGTCTCCAACAGGGAATGCATTATTTACACTGAAAGCAGCTGATACTGCTCCTTTTGAGCCAGGGTTTGATCAGAAGCATGAACAGTACTGTATGTGAATGTGGAGATATGAATACTTAAAAAATATAAAAGTCAGAACAGAACATTCTTCCTAGTCACTGTATTCACTGAAAAATCTCTGTGTTGTTGTGTCATTCCAGAAACAATCCTCATGCACACCACAAACTGCTATAAATGCGTTTAATGCCGGTGGGGAAATAGTTGGGGAGTTAAATCACCTTGTATCCTATCCTACCAAAGAAAACACCTCTCAGTTCACATTTCATGGTTGAGCGATATAATCTTTTTTTCACTCCAAATGTGCTGAGTTTCCTTTCAAGCTCAGCTGCTGAGACTGTTTCTTCGCATTAACGTCAGAGAGTAAACACATTTCAGAAGGTCACTGTCAAAACGGCAAACTTTCTTTTATTCTTTCAAAATTGTGAAAGTTTCTGTGTGTCTCTAAGAGTCATCAAATCCATTTGATTTTAATCTGTAACCTTCACTGTCCATCTCCCACCAAATTATGACTGCGACACTGATAACATTTCGGTGTCCTGCCATATTAACTGTGGAAACAAGTGTCGGATGTCCAAGATCTTGACAGTAGCCCATACGGTATAATGGATCGGATGCCTGAAGAGGACAGATTAGCAGGTCATCCTCTGTTATTTAGGCCTTTCAAAGTTATTGAGAAGAGCAATATTTCATATTTGCAGAAACTGAAGTGGAGTACAGTACGTGCTCAGAATGAGATTCCATTTTCTGTTCCATCTTTTAGGAGTCTTAAAGGCTGTTTTGAAAATGCTGTATTGTGCGCGCCAATGGATAATTTGTGTTGAACCTAAAAGGGGGGGTACAATGCTGTTTCATGCATTCATGAGTTGTTTACACTGTTAAAGATTTGGATTCTCATGCTAAGCATGGACAAAGTTTCAAAAAACTATTTGGACGTATGACAGAGTATTTCTGTGCCAAAAATCTTACTTCCGGGTTCGTACAAGTTTCGGCGACTGTTTTTTGATCGTGGCTCTTAATGACGTAAATGAGGGTGGAACTCCTTATATATGGGCATTTCTCCCGGAAGAACGCGCCCGCGCACGCATCGACCAGAGCAAGAGCGAGATTGCGCCCATCAACGCACTTCATCCGGCAGCAGCGCTGCACGGGACTTGCTCGGGAAGAATGTCTCCAATCCAAAGAAGTGTGTTTTTGGTTGTAAGGGAAAGATAACATTGTTCAGCTTCCTAAAGAACCCAGCGTTATGTAGACAGTGGATACAGTTTGTTTTTCCGGAGCAGCAACGGAGTTTCACAAGTGTGTTTGTTGATGAACGATTTACAAAGTTCAACGCTGGATTTGCACATCGTTTGATACTGAAAGATGGAGCGGTCCCAGCTATAAAAGATCCCGGTCATGATTCAGAACTGCAGACGGTAAGTGAAATGGCATCAAATGTCTGTTTTGTTAGCATTCGGCGCCCAAGTGCTTGTAAAGCTGTAGCTTTCTTTTATAAATATGATAAAACTAAAGACTTTTTGGAGATATGAAGGATGCTGTACTACTCTATAGGTACTCAAGAGTAACATGAGATTGAGTGAAACTGTGTGTGTTATGCCCCCTTTAACAGTGCCTCTAAAACTACCTAGAAGTCAAGACATTCACTGAAACACTGATTCATTCAAAAACCACTGCTGAGTGTTGCTAAGAGATGCTCAAGTAAAAGTTAATTTGGCAGTGGTTTGTTTGAAACTATTTTCGTTGACAGAGCAAAAATAGATAAAGTAAATGTCAATGTTGTTTCTAAAAGGTAAGTTACTTAACATTATCTTTCTTGTTTTTCGATGTTACATTAGAAAAGCATTGCCAATCTTGCAATCGTGTTGAAGGACAGATCAACAGCACTCGCTGTGATATTTTAAATCCAGCCAACATGTAGAAATAAATGTTAAATTTAACATTTTAAAAATTTTATATTTATGAGGACAAATGTGATGTAAATCCACTACAAAGGGTAAATCTCTGCATAATAGCCTACATATAACCAGGATAACAACAAATAATAAAGCAACTACACACTGAGTTTTGAGGATATGAATACCTAGTCTACATAGTAAAGTCAATTTGAAAATGCAAAATATATATATAAAAATAATCTCACATGTTAATACCCTTACCAATAACAATATACCTTTTTTCTTTTAATTTACCCTCAAAAGTCATATTTCACACACTGCCAGAAATCTCTATCAGATAATTCTGTTTGTTCACCTCTGATCGCACTGTATGAAGATAATGGTTATGTAACCGTCTTAGCGTTTAGAGCTCTATACAAGTTATTCATCTCCATTTCAGTATCATTATAGACAATTCTGATTATTGCAGGTTCTGGGCGCACAATAAATCTCTGTCACAATACAGATCACTTTCAGTTCCAGGGGCACAGAAACGATCGGGAAGTGTTGGGGTCACATTATAAACCTCACCAGCCTCTCTTCACTAGGATGACATGGATATATTCATATGCGATTACAAATGCGAAATGCTTGAAACTAAACTTATAAACTTTCAGACATTTTTGTAGCTCAATTTGACGTGCTAGCGACGTCAAGGCCACAGGTTTGATTTCCAGGGAATGCATAAACTGATCAACTTTACACTTTGAATGCAAATGGAAGTCACTTTAGATAAAAGTGTCTGCCAAATGCATAAACGCAAGGCCTAAAATGATTAATCAAAATGCGTATTTTTGTAAAAGACAACTTTTCTTTAATTTTTTTCATCTTCTCTCCTCAGGAAGTTTACTTTCTGTCAGCAGCTGAGTGCACAATGCCAGGCATGCAGCTCATGAATATTAATTGCATTATGTTGTTTGCCTTAACTTATTTGCTGAAAGGCAGACGTCGAGCGCTGGTGAGATTACCGGATATCGGTTGCGCATTAGTGCAGGACACATCTAAAGTGGCCGGTTGGCACAATCTTCCACACATTCAAAACCGGACACCGTCCTTTGAAGAAAAAAAGCCATGATACAATTGTGTCAGATTGTTTGCGCCCTGAAGAAGTTGACGCGACAGCAGGTTGGATCTCAGAAGCCATCTTGACTGATGAGCCAGAATGAGGCTAACTGAATTGAGGCATAAATCAGCGGAATGGGATGAGTGAGGCTGAAAAAGAACTGAAGTTTGGCTCGTGAAGATGAGAGTTGGCTCACGACCGATCTGGGAAGGAGATGATTTGAGGGTACGGCGGGCCATCTGAGAGGGACTTCTCTCCTCCCACTAGTCTGGAGGAGAGGCGAGCACTGAGCTGTTCCATTTATCATGTCCCTCGCACCCCGCTCGCTGTCATCTTCATTTCTAGACATGAAGTTAAAGTGGCCCAAATACACTGGAGCAGATGGCCAGAACCATTGGCATCCGGCCCTGGTCACCTCAGACGACAGGCTGTTTGTGTCCAGCTGTCCTGATCTCCACTTTTGCTCCAGTGGTGCGTTCTTTCTCTGGTCTGCAGCATCTGCTTTACTTCACACTTGTTCTTTTCCTTACATTGCCTTAATCCAGCTCTGCTTGGCGTGACCCTGTTTGCTTCTGACCCCTGCTAATGTTGGTGGCTCTTTTCCTCTTCCTCCAATCGCTGGTTTTGATGACATCATCACAGGGAAGCGCCAACAGGTATGTCACACAAGCCCTCAAAGCAAGACGGTCTAGTCTAGATAGAACTCAAAAAGCCTGTTTTGTAACACACCACAAAAAAAAGCCATTTCTTTTTTAACTGATTCAATGCATTAAAAGAAATGTGATTTCCAAGAGGACACAATAAGTGGAAATAATTTTGGTGTTCAGATTGTTCTAGTTGGCTCAAAAGGGAGACAGATGCAAAAAGAGACATTTGGCAGCAAACTGGGGTAACCATGTCATAAAACTCACATTGTCCTCTTGAAAAACCTGCAAAAACCTAAAAAACACAAGCTTAGAAATAACACCGAAATTTGAGCATTTCTGAGAAATAAAATGATTTGTATGAATGAAAAGTCAGGCAATGGCAGCCTGACTGGGAAAATAACATAATATATGTCATTCTGTTCTATCTTCCTGATCAAATGTAGCAGATAGTTGTAAGGCGGACCAGGTATTTGACAGGGTAATAAAACAAAACAAAAAGTGGTCTACGAGAAGACAATAAATAAATGTATTTATGGGACAGGAGTTTTAAAGCAGACTGACGGTTCATAAATTACACAAACAGAACAGAAAGGTTTTAGAACACGTCTAGTACATTCTATTCTATTTGATGCTTTCTATTGTAACTAGAATGACTCCTTACATTTATTTGAATACATGAAGTCTATATATATATATATATATATAATGTATATGTGTGTGTAAAGCAGTTGATTAAGTATAGACATGCAATAACATGAAAATGGTAAACCCACAAACATGACAACACAGTGCCCACAACTAAGGTCAATAAAGAACCAAAACATTCAATGAGACAAATCAAGGGCAAACAAGACGGCTATAAATACTCAATGGAAACAGATCTATAAACCAAGAACAAAACAGAACAACTGGAGAACCAATGACCTGCCAAGATTCATAAACTAGAGCTAAAAGACTTAAGACAATTAACCAATGGCAGGACCAGAAGAGGAAACAGGAACTAAAAAAACAACAACATTTTACAGACATAAAAACAAAGTCTTAAACTTAATATGAAAACAAATAATCGAGTATGGTACTTATTTATTAAAGAGACTGGTCTGTATAATATTTACACATTATGTTATGATATAGTGAGAGTCAGGTCTAATTGTCACACGTGTTGCTCTAGAACAGGGCTGTCCAAACTCGGTCCTGGAGGGCCTGTGTCCTGCAGAGTTTAGCTCCAACTTGCCTCAACACACCTGACTGGAAGATTCTATGCCTAGTAAGAGCTTGATTAGCTGGTTCAGGTGTGTTTAATTAGGGTTGGAGCTAAACTCTGCAGGACACCGGCCCTCCAGGACCGAGTTTGGACAGCCCTGCTCTAGAATATCAATTTTTAAAACAACTTTATAGGTGCATCTACAAAAAAGCAACTGAATGTTTCCATCGTTATTACTCCAGAGAAAAATAAAATATGGTTTGGTTTTTCAGCAAAAATCACCACAAAACAGCAAAAAATTGAAAACAGTTTGGGCAAATAATTTTAAAATGATTTGTTTTGGGCAAATAATTAATAAATCGTGAAAATATGTAACTTTTAAAACACGTGACTCTTGTGCCCCAACCTGACATTTATGAAAAAAAAAATATTTGTCCTTTCAGTTAACAGTTATTGTGCTTACCAACAAAAATATGATACTATTGTTTAGTTTGGATAATAAAAATAACTAAAAATGTATTAAAATGTAGCCTCTATCATGTCTATGATTACACAGTTCTGTCAGGATTACTATCGTCAAAGATAACTTACAATTAGCATACATTTTAGGTTGGGGGTATGGTTCTGTTCTGGGAAACACTCCCTGCCCATCCATGCAGCCTAGCATGGATAGGAGCAGGGAGAGCATAAATTACCCCCCAAAACAAACCATATGCTGAACGCCCCCCCAACCACATGCTGACAGCAATCTAACTGAAAATGCCTTACGGAAGGAGAGTGGCGGCGAAGGGGTGCTCTTCTGCTATGAGCAGGTAAGAAGAGCAGCTTGCTCCTTTGGAAGGACAGTGGCATCGAAGGGGTGCTCTTCTGCTATGAGCAGGTAAGAAGAACAGCAAGCCCCTTACTGGAGGAGTGTAGCAGCGAAGGGGTGCTCTTCTTTATAAGCAGCAAGCCCCTTTAATGCAGTACCTGAAAAAGATTAAAGATGCAGAAAACCCACTAGAATTGCAGCCTAGTTTGCAGCAAACACAGCGTACTGCAGCTGTAGAAGCGAGCAAATGAACTGGTTCAGAGATCGCAGATTCTACCTGGCCTAAAGCTTTAGCATCCATTTAAAACTCTATAAAAACAGCATATAACTCAATAAATCAAACTCATGAGTTTACAGGTTTGTCGTCTCCCATAGACATTTGCGCTCATTGTGATACAAGTCCTCAATCTGAGAACCCGCGTGAGTATAGACAAAATTCCTTACCAATACACTCGATAGCTTTATGCAACAAGCATGTTGCTTGCTTAAATCACAGCATGTTGCAGTGGTCAGAGAAACCTAAGGAAATAGAATTCCCAATAACCAGATGAGCCATAAGCAGCAATCATATTTCAAGAACAATTAGATGGCCTTAAACAACAGCTTAAACATTAGCTTCTTGCTGTTGCAAGTTTACCCGGATACCAGCACTTGCAGTAACAACCAATAGCTTAAGCAACAAGCAGGTCTAGCAACAAACATGATACTGACACTAGATAAGCCTTAACAAGCAAGCAAAATCCCAATATCTTTAAAGCAAAGACTTTATGAAATAGCATAGCCTGGGGCAGCATGCTCTTACAGAAGAAGAGAAGCAGCGAAGGGGAGCTCTTCTTTAATAAGCAGCTGAGAAGAACAGCATGCCCCTTTAATGCAGTACAGCATAAGGTCAATACTCAATTTAGGCAACAGGCATGTTGCCCTTATCCAGATAAACGTTTGCATTAATAACCTTAGTAGCAAAATCTACATACTGCGTGTTAAGTATCAAGTACGTTACCGATACACTAGCAACAGCATATCACTGACTAAAACACAGCGTGTTGGAAATAATAGTCGGATAAGTTAATGAAACAGCATTCCCAATACTAGATGAGCCTGAAGCAGCAAGCCTATTTCATATCAG
>NW_015505500.1:71592-100428 GCF_001515645.1 Sinocyclocheilus grahami
TTAAAACAAGGCTCGCTGTGGTAACTTTAACTGGGTAATGTTACCAGCGTGTCAAAATACAACAGCATGCCTAGCAAACATGTTACTGAACAACTAGCCTTAAACAATGAGCAATATTTGGCGATAGCATATTTGCCAACATAGCATTAGGCAATGAGATTGAAATAAGAAAGTTAGCTTAGCTTCGTGAAGACATTCAGAGATGAAAAAAGGGCGAAATGGCCAGTTGTTACGTGGATGCTTTAACACTTCTTCATATCTTGCTTTTTCCAGAGGGGAAAGCAGATCTCACGTTAAAGTGTTGTTGATGCAGTCACATTAGCACAACTTCAGCGATGAATTGCGGGCAAAGAGTCTATGTCAATTGTGAGAAGCAGTGCTCGGCTCAGGTCACTTGCAAGTCTATCTGCTTATCAATCAATCAACGCGGCGAGTTTGCTTTCAAGTTCACAAACTTGAATCTGGTGAGATACTCTGTGGGAAACGAACCCTTGTTGCAAAATTCCTTACTGAACGCTTCCTGTAGAGATGGAATTCGCCATCTGATTAGCTCCTGAGCAAAGCGATAGCTACTGAATAATGACTGAAAGGACCTTATAAAAGGGAATTATGATTGGCGTCGTATTCCTATGGGTAGACGTGGATCAGCTGAGTGTCAGCTGATGCGAGCTTGACTAACGTGGCCTGCCAGAACAAACGCTAGGCTCCATTAATCTGTTGAGGATACAGAAAAACCCATGCATGACAAGAGTCAGACTCATTGATGTAATCCTATTCTTTTATAGATTTACCATGTTAGACTCAAACAGAGAAAGACTATGTCATCATTGCTGACATAAACTGGTCAATGCTGAATTTTAACATTGCCTCTCAGCAGAAGTCAGATGACATTTATGTCAGGTTGTGATGGAGGAGGCATCCATCTATTTCAAATCGAATGCCTCCAGATCCAACCTCAGAGAGCTCAAAATAACCATCATGTGACACACGTGACTCATGCATGTGGTTCTTTCTAACGTTAAATAAATTGCTTTAAGCACACATACTGTATTTTAGTGCAACAAACTGTATTATTCAGTAAGCACCCACAATCAATTTAACCAGCTGCTAAATGTGCCGAGATGGCACTGAATATTCAAATGAAGTCAGTCATTTTCTCAGCACAAATTTGCCTCTTTCTATGCAAATTAAGCTTGTTATAAATGTGTATTACTCACAGAATTCAGAACTGTTTGCCCGGTGAAATTAATGTCACACTATTTCCGCCCGCAGACAGCAGCAGCAAATTGAATTTTATTTAAGAGATGTTTATTTACATTTTCTATCGATTTTAAGCCGATTCCGGTGCCTGGATCGCAGTGACGCTGTACAGTTCCAGTAAAGTATGCCAGATCACGGCAGCCGTTGCATTCTCCACTCACAACCCAGCACTGTCGATTAAAGAAAGGATGATATAAACCTTTGCACCACTTATCCAAAACACAGATCAATGACACCATCCTGCTGTGTCATGGTGCCTTAGTAATTCAGATTAATGTTTTATTAATGGAGAACTGTTCAGCAGACCCCTGACCGCGAATGGACACCAAGAACCTATTAAACTCACATTCCAGCACCATATCTGTTCAACACAAGTACGTACGTTTAGCCTTGTAAAGTAATGAGACTAAACTTGCAAAGAATGTTGAATAGATATTGTACTGGAATGTGTAAGGCTGTAGGGCTAAAATAGAAATGATTGCAGTATTTATTTTAGTTTTTCCATGAAACAAACAAAAATAAGATTTCTTTTATTTTATTATTTCAACTTCATTGCATTGATTTCAGCATATCAGCTATTTTCCCATGAAGTAAAAGTGGGAACAGCATTTTACTTTCAGGTTCCAAAAAGGACAAGAGCACCATAAAAGGTATCATAAAAGTGGCTATATATTCCTGAAGCCATATAATAATTTTATGGGACGAGCAGACAGAAATTAATGTCATTTTCCTTAAAAAGCCTCCCCTCTCCCAAAACATTCAATCAAGATTTCAAAAATATCTATATGTTATATTATATTATATTACAATTAGTGCTGTCAAACGATTAATCGCATCCAAAATAAAAGTTTTTGTTTACATAATAAATGTGTGTGTACTGTGTATATTTAATATGTATATATAAATACACACACATGCATGTATATATTTCAGAAAAATATGTTGTTTTATGTTATTAAATATATTTACATATAATATAAATTAATGCATGTAAATACATGTAAATATTTTCAAAATATATACTGTATGTGTGTGTGTTTATATATATATATATATATATATATATAAACACATAATAAATATACACAGCGCACACACACATATATTATGTAAACAAAAACTTTTATTTTGGATGTGATTAATCGCGATTAATCGTTTGACAGCACTAATTACAATGCAGTTGTACTAGTATATTTATAATATATTATGAAACATATTTTTGAACCGTTTAAACACCGGCAGAAGGTTTAATGGGTTCTTCTGCACTCAGGTGGCAATCTCGCACAAGCAGCTTTTCAGCATTATAGCACAGTCTATACAGTGAAGTTTCCTGTGCAACACTGATGTGTAACTCTGTGACAGTATAAACTTTTCAGCACTGCACTCACACTGAAATCTTCCACCACGTCACATACATTTAATTGCTGTGAGCCTCGGGCACGGTCTTGTATGAGGATATCACTGTTGACATTTATTTTGACAGGCTCAGAGCGTAATGCCATCAAATTATGAATCAACGCTTACTAAATAATTCAAAATTTGTCATGGACTGAACACATGAAGGAAGCATCTTCATCCTCATTTCTGTATTTTGACAACTAGAGAGGAATGGCGAGTGATTTACAGCAATCCCTCTTGTGTTAACTGGGAAAGATCATTCTTCTATGGTATTGATGGATGGCACAGTATACTCTATTGGTTACAGGGGTCAGCTACAGCTGCCAATAAATTTGAAGAGCACTTAAATGGAGTGCAGGGACAGCCAGTAAAACACACCCATCTGCTGCCCACATCAGTCATTTTTATATCCTAGTCTTGGTGCTTTTTAACCTTTCTGAATTAATCCTGCTTCCTCTTGGCTGCAATATTATCATTGAATTGATACGCCACTCTGTAAGTGATAGGAACATGTTAGGTCATTAAGTTAAGTGAAAACTAAATCAAAGATTAGCCAGAGATCTCTAGACCAATGGGAAGAATCCAATGGTTTTTGTAGAAAACAGTACATTTATTTCTCAGTTTCTAAAAGAAGTGTGCCATGATATTAGTGAGGATGAAAATACTTTTTTTTTTAAACCTATGATTCAAATGTAAACACGGAGAGAAAAAACAAACAAACAGAAAACAATGATTTAAAAAGTAAAACAAACAAACATTATGAAGTTTTTTTTTTTTACATGTGTGCATTTTATATCAGATTTTTAAATCAATAATATCAAATCAATGTGTTCAATTGAGAGTCAAATGACTGTTTAAATGTAAGCAAAAATATTAAAGGGGTCATATGATGCGATTTCAATTTTTCCTTTCTCTTTGGAGTGTTACAAGCTCTTGGTGCATAAAGGAGATCTGTAAAGTTGCAAAGACTAAAGTCTCAAATCCAAAGATATAATCTTTATGCAGCTGAATTGATATACAGTATATATAAATTTGGCGTATATGATTTGGTGAATATTGACATGTAACAGTGACTAGATTTTACTGAAATTATACTCAAATTGAGTCCAGTACACTTATATAACAGTTCCTCATTTACCTTCAGATTCTGTCAGATTTTGTTTTCTTCATTATGAACAACACTTTTGCTCAAACCACTGACAGTCTTACAGGTTCATTAGCTTTAAATTCATCCGTGCTGCAATGACGGGCCTGTGGGTGGATTGCTCATTGATTTTAATAGCCGTAAGTGATCCACAGACACGTTCCAATTTAATGATACAATACGCTTGCATGTGGGAGGCTTGTACTCCCTGCTTGTTGCCTTCTCTCTTAACACTTTTTACAATGCGTTTCTTGTGAATACCTGCTGCACTGGTGCAGCCCATCCCTGAGGCTGTTTATGGTGTAATTATGAAGCTGTCCTTTGACATGTCTGAACTGATTTTGTGGTGGTAGTGATATAAAATGTATTACTAGTTGGCTTGCAAAAAGGACTATAACTCTTGGTTAATAAGGCTGGAAGTGTGTTTTGGTGTTGTGGCTCTGTTGATGTGGATTTAATCAGCAAATACAGAATAAAAAAATGACATAAATAATTCTCCAAAAAGGTGACTTTACTCACAGTTGATGCCAATAGAGTTTAGCATGGCGTTAAGCTAATGATCCGCCCATCAGGAACAAAGCGGGACACCTTTCTGTACTCAGCATGACACCCTAATAAGCACGAAAATCAATTATTAATATGCAAATAGATGTATGAATAAAGATGAGTTATATTCAATATGCAAATACTGATGACATCATTCCAGTTTAATATTTTTAAGTATGATAGATAGATAGATAGATAGATAGATAGATAGATAGATAGATAGATAGATAGATAGATAGATAGATAGATAGAATTTCCATTTTCATTTGACAATAATTATATACAATTATTAAAGTAATAATAATTTTTTTGTAATTTTAAATAAAAAATATTATATATTTGTCACGTTTTTGTTCATCTTTGCTGAAAAAATAAATAAAAATTTGAAAAAATAAACAAAGCATATTCCAAATTTAAAATATATTTTGTATAAATTTTGAATGAATTTCTATCTGTTATTCTTTCATTTAAACCTTTAAGTGTGTGTATATAAATATATATAAAAATGTAAAATGTAACAAATTGTGTGTGTGTGTGTGTGTGTGTGTGTATATATATATATATATACACATACATATATATAAGAAGAAACCCGAAGCAGGAATATTAAGATTAATATGGACTTTCACTATAAAAATCTTAGATTAAAGTCTTAGATTATCTAAATGAAACTATCAACAGCTGTTTGACCTCACAGACCTTTTGTCACGACACACCCATGACCTCCGAGAATTAATAATGCTCCCAAATGCTTCTGCATTCATTCCTCCCACATTTAAAACTCTTTGCCTCTGTTCTAAATGTCAGAAATAATTCATGGAACAGCTGATGCTGTTTATTCACTTACGACTTAAGCCTTTAAAACAGCGAGAGAATAACAACACTTGCAGGTACTTAGCGTCGTTTGAGCCACATCAGCAGCCGAAACAGATGCTGGGTAAATGAAGATAAAACCAGACGCAGCTGAGAAAGGGGTTTGTAATGGGTGATCAACGGCTGGATTTGCACAAGGTACTGCTCTGAGACCCACAGTCAGCTCAGTAATTGGTGCAGAACAAAGTACCTTTTGCAAGTGCATCCAGCTAATTGAATGGAAACGGGGAGCATATGGTACCTGATAGTGCTGTACTATGAAGTATGATGCATGCCACTTCATTGCACAATAGATTGGCGAGCAGAAGATTCCCTAGATAAACACCTTTCTGAGGTTTTGTGTTTTCATTTTTAGATTCCTGACATTTGCAACAGTGTTTTTTTTCTGTCTATATCCTTGTGACACACCATTCCTATTAAAAACAACTGATGAAAGCAGCATTTTCTGATGTAAGAAGAACTAAGGCAGTCATTTTATTAGTGTAAACTTTTAAAAGTAAAGGTTCCAAAATAGGGTTTTCACAGTAATTCTACTGAAGAACCGTTTTGGTTCCCCAAAGGACCTTTCAGTGAGCAGTACTTAAAAGAACCATTTTTTTCTCCTTGTGAAGAACACTTTAATAATCTACGGAACTTTTTTTCCTCTATAAAGAACCTTTTGTGCTCCAGGGATGTTAACGATTTTTCATCGAACCATAAATGCCAATACAGAACCATTATTTTTAAGAAAGTAGCGCTTTTACACTCTGTGTTATTACAAAGCAGCTTCACAAAACATAATGCATTAATATCTTAAGTAGTGGGGCATTAAACATAGGAAGAAAAATAATGACGTGCCAAATTTAGGACCATTAACACCATCCTACATCTTAAAGTTTCAGTGTTTGAGATATTTTAGAAGGACAGATGGAATACAGATGATCTTTAGATGAGATAAAGCCTGACTGCCAAAGATGTAGTCCATGATCCTCGCTCTTTTAATTGGTGGCAGGATTAAGTCATTTAGCCCTTAGTAAAGGTCAGCACTCTCCAAACAGGCAGTGGACGAGAAAGGTAAATGAAACCTTGACCTGCACAAATGAAGTCAGATCAGATACTGAGCTCAGAGACATGACCTTTAACTCCGTTACAAACGGTGAGTGGAAACATGACGTTTAATGCATGGTTAAGACTCTGTCACAACAAACTCCTTAACTTGAGCTGACCTCGGTAAAGTTTGTGGGGAAGTGGGAAGCGTTGGATTCATGAATATTCCCAGGATGGCAAGGATTGAACAGTTGATGCTTTATTCTTTAGAGTAAAACTGAGAGTGGCAGAGAAAGAGAGTCCTCTGTCTCTGGAGTAATCAGAAAAGATTTACATCAACCTACCGATCTAAAGTCCACTGAAGGAAGGCCTGCTCGCTCTGGGAGATTCTCACTTGAGTTATTCCTTATGCGGAAATTATCTCACAGAAAGAGAGCTGATGCATGTTTTACATGCCAATATGTTGACTCACACACCTCATGAGGAAGATAAAACCATGAGTTATCTAAAATAAGGTCACAAAACAAGTTAACAAGCTATCATGCATGATTAATCAAAAATGTTTAAATGGCTCAAGATTGTTTGCATTAATGCATCTCATTTTACACACACCTAAAAATTCTCTAACAGAGCACCCGTTTATTGGTAAATGACCGAGAAGGACTTATTTATGGGTAATTTATTTATAAATTCAACCCTCACGGGACATTTAACAAAGGACATTTGCATTGTTTGTATGGTGAAATTGAATTATCATCAAAGCTTAATAAGTGAACTATCATCCACAAGCAAAACATGTCATTCATGTTAATGCAAACATTAGCAAGGCCGGATTGCATTTCCAGTACGCTCTGATGCAGTTTGAGAATATAAAATGAGTATCATCCACACAAATTGCACACAAAACCTAATAATTACAGAAAGGCCAATTATTAAATTTTTTGTTGTTAAAAGGAACCTTGTTGATGTTTTAACTTCAAAAATGATACAGTAAAGTAGTATAATCGATTAATAGCCCTAGTTAGCGTTAAAACTAACTGGAAGTAATATCAACAAATACCTTAACATTTCCTTGGTGATCTGACTGTCAGTTCTTGAGACACTTCTACTCCAAATTTGATTACAAGTGAGAAATAGCCATAATTATGGTGACAATATTATTCAGTCAAATTTATTATATATGATTTTTTTGAAGCCCCTAACAGGAGAGAAAGCTGCAGCTGAGGCTCTTCACATGGGACGCGGCAAGCGGTGGAACCGAGGCGGCGCCCGCGCCACGGTCCCGCGGTGGATGTTACCACAAAAGCCCAAATGACGCCACACTTCAACTTTGTACACCGAAACAGGAACTGGGACAATTCTTTCATCCTCCATTACTAGCAGCGGACTATATGCTTACATTAGTGGCGTGCCCTAATGCTAGTATTTCCGTTCACTGTTTAAGTTCAGAGATGAAGACTGCCATCTAGCAGTCGGGATATAAACTCAAAACAAAACTGCCATGAATCTTTTTGAATGATTTTTTAATTTATTTTTAATATAGATATTCCGTTTTTGAGAATCGATACAGTACCGCCAAACAAAATATCGCGATACTCACGTGTATCGATATTTTCTTACAACCCTAGAGAGACTTTGGGAGACTTTGGAAAATGCTGCAGACCCCATTTTAGTTTGAAAACTCTTGGGTTGTGTTTCAGTGTAAACAAACCAAAACGGAGACTTCTGAAAGTGATGGCGTGGCTGCCCACAATTGCTCTGCATATCCTTGATGACCGTGTAAACAATAACGTCATGCTCATTGTTGCACCTGCAGGAATGGTCATGTGACATGTGTTTTCGGTTGTGTAGTGTGGACGGAGATCGTTCCTGAAACACAGTGAAAACACCAGTGTAGGCGAGGATTGTTTTCATTTTAAAGGGGACCTATTATGCCCCTTTTAACAAGATGTAAAATAAGTCTCTAATGTCCCAAGAGTGTGTATTTGAAGTTTTAGCTCAAAATACCCCACAGATAATTTTTATAGCTTGTTAAAATTGCCACTTCTAGGGTATGAGCCAAAATGCACCATTTTGGTGTTTGCCCCTTTAAATGCAAATGAGCTGGTGCTCCCGGCCCCCTTTTCAGAAGAGGGCGGCGCTTCAAGAGCTCAAACTCCGGCAATCTGTGCTGGCCTTTGCAAATAAACATTCCACTATTAGTACAAGCCTGTTATCTTTACAAAAAACGTACTGAAAACAGTAATGGTGGACTGCTGTGTCTCACTCAGGGCTGTGTCTATGCTAATAGGGCAGAGATCGTCACAAATGGGCGGGACTTTTTTCCCTAGATGACATGTAGGGAGAATCTGGAATCACTTGTGCTAAGAGACTGTTTATGATTTATTGGGATTATAAAAAAATTAGTTGGTAGATTTGTACCATTATAGGCTGGTTGTTTTCACATACTGTGACCACACAACTGTGTTCAAACACCTAATAAAAGGTATTTTTGCATAATAGGTCCCCTTTAAAACTCCTGAGTCTGAGGCCTGAGTCAGATACATTTAAAGGTGTCATATGATGCGATTTCATTTTTCTTTTCTCTTTGGAGTGTTACAAGCTCTTGGTGCATAAAGAAGATCTGTAAAGTTGCAAAGACTAAAGTCTCAAATCCAAAGAGAAATTATTTTTAAAAGTTAAGAGTCAGCCACACCTACCTAAAACAGCTCGTTCGAACACACCCCCACATATCTACCTCACTATGTGGGAAGATTTGCATAACGCCGCCCAAATGTTCACGCAAAGAAAGAAGGCGTAACTTTTATTCTTGCTGTAGTATTGTTGCCGCTGCTGCTATGTCATGAAGACGCTGTGTGTTTCGTTGTGAAAGCGAAACTACTTTGTTTGGCCTTCCAAAAGAGGACGATATCCGCTTTGTCAAGCCTGGAGCTGATCCGTGCTGGTCGCTGAGGAAATACTTCAACTTAGTGCTGTGGATCGCCGGATCGGCTTTCCCCGTTTTCACCGCTCCTTTGCCGGGACCGCCGTTCTCGACCCCGCCGCCTCAGCTCACTCTTGCTCGACTTCAGCTCACGCTAAGCCGGGGCTTTCGCTCAGGCTAGGCCACTGTGTTTTTCGTTGTGAAAGCAAAACTACTTTGTTTGGTCTTCCAAAAGAGGACGATATCCGCTTCGTCATGACTAGAGCTGATCTGTGCTGGTCGCTGAGGAAATACATCAACTTAGTGCTGTGGATCGCCGGCACATTTTATGGAGGACTGTTTACTGATCCTGGGAGAGTAACGTTAGACTAAAATGCCGGCAGTTCTGACTCACGTAAGTACGTTTTCTTTTATCATTTGCCACTGATGATTCAAACGCGAGTTTTGGGCAGTGTGGAGTAGCACTTGTTGTTTGTCATTTCTCTGATCACAAATGCAGACAGGGTTTTATGTTTACGCAGCACAATGCAATGCAACGCAACACGTAAAAAGACGGTATAAGTCATTATAATCAGTAATTATGTCCCCACTGGATGCAACAAATGCCTTGTTTATAATGAGTTTTCATGTTTTTGAATCATCGCTCCGGCCGGACACGCCATCACAGTATGGTGAGGGGCGTAACATTTCCATCTCACGCTTGAGGTGTTTGGCCAATCACAGCACACCTCGCTTTTTCAGACCGATGAGCTTTGTAAAAATCGACGCGTTTCAAAAAGGCGGGGCATAGAGGAGAAACAATAATGTACAGTATGTGGAAAATAATGTGTTTTTTTTACTTTAAACCGAATAAACACATTTCATTACACCAAATACGCAAAATAATGTTCTTTTTAGCAGCATCATATGACCCCTTTAAAGTTGCTGCAGGTAAACTAGTACATTATTTACTGTATAAAACATTCTACATTCTATAAATATAAAAATTCTATCTATAATGCTAACATTACATTCAAATCACTGTCGTGTGGCTTAACTACCCAGACAGATGTAAACAGTTATTTCTTTAAAGGGGTGCTATTATGCATTTTCACTTTTTCAACTTTAGTTAATCTGTAATGTTGCTGTTTGAGCATAAAAAAGATCTGCAAAGTTACAAAGCTCAAAGTCCAAGAGATATTTTATTTAACAGAAATCACTTTTTAGAAACTACAACGAACGACTCGTTTGGACTACAACGCATATTTTCCGGGATTTGTGATGTCACAAATATCGACGAATGGGACGAGACCTGGTTGAACTGCACTAGAGAAGGCACCGAGTGTTATCACTATGTCGGAGACACGCTAGCTTTCCCAAGGCAGACGAACTTAGAGTGGTTGCAATCATCCGGGTTTAAATCGTGCTCAAATTGATTTGATTTTGACGCAATATTTACACTGAAGCTTGTAGGCGGCTATGGTAAGGGGCATGACATTTCCCGACCAGGCGCCGAGTGCTGCCAATCACAACACACACTGGCCCAGCTAACCAATCACAGCACATTTCATATTTCAGAAGGCGGGCCTTCATTTGACACAGGAACTATTCGAGCCGTTCATGCCAGACTGGGGAGAGAGGTGTTGTAATAATGTAAAATATGTAAAAAATTACGTGTTTTTCGAACAACCTAGTATGAGAGCCTGTTCTTCTAGTACACCCCCAAAACAAAATCAAGATTTTGTAAAAGAGCATAATAGGACCCCTTTAAAAGAGACAAACTATTGTGTTTACATCATAAAAAAGAGGGTTGTTCATAATTGTCTTTCAACAAGAAACTTTTCCAGCAACTTCCTGTCAGTGTTATTTGTCTGTTCTTGACTTGAAGTTTGTTTCACTCAGAGCAAGCTGCAAGAACAGCTTCATCTGTCATGAAAACCTGTGAGTGGCTTATTCCCTCTGACACTCTGACAGGATGAACACTATAATGACAGTCTAGACACGGTGCAAGAGTATGGGGTGTTGGTGGGAAGGCAGACCCTCCACGGGGAATGAAAGAGACTGGAGCTTCAAACAAGCCCAACAAGTGATCTCTCAATTCCAGTGTCGATTCGAAGGATTGATAACTGTCAGTTCAGCCAGAAATGAAAATGTACTCACCCTCAGGCCATCCAAGATTTAGATGAGTTTGTTTCTTCATCAGAAAAGATAGGGAGAAATGTAGCATTACATCACTTGCTCACCAATGCAGTGAATGGGTGCCGAAACTGTGGATAAAAACATCACAATAATCCACAGTAAAAACATTACTATTGTGAAGTATTATTACAATTAAAACAACTATTTTCTATTTATCGAAGGATTGATAACTGTCAGTTCAGCCAGAAATGAAAATGTACTCACCCTCAGGCCATCCAAGATTTAGATGAGTTTGTTTCTTCATCAGAAAAGATAGGGAGAAATGTAGCATTACATCACTTGCTCACCAATGCAGTGAATGGGTGCCGAAACTGTGGATAAAAACATCACAATAATCCACAGTAAAAACATTACTATTGTGAAGTATTATTACAATTAAAACAACTATTTTCTATTTAAAAATGTAATTTATTCCTGTGATGGCAAAGCTGAATTTTCAGCAGCCATGAATTTTTAGTGTTACATGATCCTTTAGACATCATTCTAATATGCTGATTTGGTGCAGAAGACCCCAATTTGCATCAGAGCGTTTTCTACTGTCCCAATACTATCACATTCACTGTATTGTGAAAGCATGAGTCTCATTGGCCAGACCTCTGAGCAACATACAGTCACTGCGCACCGAGCCTTGTAATTATCCTTACAGACGAAATGCTGTCACAATCAATTCCATTATCAGTAGGACAGAGTCTTTTCTTTCAGCGCTGTAGGGGAGAGCAGAGACAATTGTTATTGCATTTTGCTCTTACAAAAATGGCATAATGGCATAAAACTTTGCCTCAAACATCTTTCACATATGAGCATTAATTTCCCATGCCAATTAAATTGTTACCTTAAAATAAATGTCAATAACTTTTAACTGAGTGAGATTCATTTAAAGGTTCAAGGTTGCTTTTACATTTTTAACTCCCATGCCATTATGGAACAATAATTTATAGTATTTAAAAGCTGTAAAATATATTACATTCAGACATACGTTAAAAGCAATAATATTTCAACAATAGATAGTTTAAATGTTTTGCTTTTAGCTTTGCATAGGAGAGAGGGGACACTTGTTACTACGTTTTTTTTTTGTCAGAAAATGTTTGGCATAAACCTTTAAAATGTTGCCTCACACATATTAGCATATTACAAAATAATAGTACAATCAATAAATAAATAAACATCAATGACGTAACTGAGCCAGATACATTAAAAAAATGAAGGTTAAAAGTTATATTTTTAACTCCCATGTTTTGTAACTGTTAAATAACAATTACATTATTTAAATGCTATAAAATGTATTACATTTAATATTAATTGGCATGGGGTTATGTGTACACACACACACACAAAATCTCAAAAATATATATTATTCTAATATTAGACTACCTTAATGCATATGCATTAAGGTACTTTGATATTAGAATAATATATATTTTCGAGATTTTGTGTCTTGTAAGACATTTTAAGCCCTGAAGCTTAAAGATTTACACTTGAATGTGACATTGAGATGATTTTAGCAAGAAATATTACGGATAGCTACGATTAACATTCCAGCAACATGCAGAGTGCAAATTAAACACAAAATAATCCAATAATGTAATAATCCCAAAAACAGTCGTCCCTTGAGTGAAAAATAAGCCTAGAATAACGGGCAACCCTGTTCTAAAAATGCCTGCTGTCGTCTTTGTGTGCCTTTTGGCCTTATTTAAATTCTCCGCAGCTTCTTTTCTGGAAAGAATGTCATGCACACACTAATTCGTGCGTGTAAAAACATTACTATTGTGAAGTATTATTACAATTAAAACAACTATTTTCTATTTAAAAATGTAATTTATTCCTGTGATGGCAAAGCTGAATTTTCAGCAGCCATGAATTTTTAGTGTTACATGATCCTTTAGACATCATTCTAATATGCTGATTTGGTGCAGAAGACCCCAATTTGCATCAGAGCGTTTTCTACTGTCCCAATACTATCACATTCACTGTATTGTGAAAGCATGAGTCTCATTGGCCAGACCTCTGAGCAACATACAGTCACTGCGCACCGAGCCTTGTAATTATCCTTACAGACGAAATGCTGTCACAATCAATTCCATTATCAGTCAGCAAGAACGTGCTGCAGATCATTCACGCTCCACCCAGCGGAAGAGAGGCCATCTTCATTAACACAAAACGGCACACTGTTCGTTAGGTGAGACACGTTTACGCAGCAAAGTGAGCAGCGGCGTGCCTGCGGGGGTCGACGGTAGAGGCTGTTAAAAGCTTGGAGCATGTCTGAGCTCCCAGTGCTGGCAAAAGTCAGTGCACATTGTGGACCTCTTTAGATCGTAATACAAAAAAGCTGCAGGGCATTTCTATAAGAGCCGGCCTGAATCTGCTTCAGATAATGATCTCAGGCCTCGTCAAGAGTAGGAGATTCAAGCAACATGATGAAACCGCTGAAATCACGTCCTTTGTTTTGAGGACAGAGTGTCATTGGCTTTTCTTTCAGCGCTGTAGGGGAGAGCAGAGACAATTGTTATTGCATTTTGCTCTTACAAAAATGGCATAACCCTTTGAAACTTTGCCTCAAACATCTTTCACATATGAGCATTAATTTCCCATGCCAATTAAATTGTTACCTTAAAATAAATGTCAATAACTTTTAACTGAGTGAGATTCATTTAAAGGTTCAAGGTTGCTTTTACATTTTTAACTCCCATGCCATTATGGAACAATAATTTATAGTATTTAAAAGCTGTAAAATATATTACATTCAGACATACGTTAAAAGCAATAATATTTCAACAATAGATAGTTTAAATGTTTTGCTTTTAGCTTTGCATAGGAGAGAGGGGACACTTGTTACTACGTTTTTTTTTTGTCAGAAAATGTTTGGCATAAACCTTTAAAATGTTGCCTCACACATATTAGCATATTACAAAATAATAGTACAATCAATAAATAAATAAACATCAATGACGTAACTGAGCCAGATACATAAAAAAAATGAAGGTTAAAAGTTATATTTTTAACTCCCATGTTTTGTAACTGTTAAATAACAATTACATTATTTAAATGCTATAAAATGTATTACATTTAATATTAATTGGCATGGGGTTATGTGTACACACACACACACAAAATCTCAAAAATATATATTATTCTAATATTAGACTACCTTAATGCATATGCATTAAGGTACTTTGATATTAGAATAATATATATTTTCGAGATTTTGTGTCTTGTAAGACATTTTAAGCCCTGAAGCTTAAAGATTTACACTTGAATGTGACATTGAGATGATTTTAGCAAGAAATATTACGGATAGCTACGATTAACATTCCAGCAACATGCAGAGTGCAAATTAAACACAAAATAATCCAATAATGTAATAATCCCAAAAACAGTCGTCCCTTGAGTGAAAAATAAGCCTAGAATAACGGGCAACCCTGTTCTAAAAATGCCTGCTGTCGTCTTTGTGTGCCTTTTGGCCTTATTTAAATTCTCCGCAGCTTCTTTTCTGGAAAGAATGTCATGCACACACTAATTCGTGCGTAAATCTGTGAGAAAATTACACAGATGTTTTCTTGTTGCTACTAACACATGCTCTGCCATCTGCGGTTGTGTCTGCTTAAAGTATTACAGCATAATCATGAATGAAATATGAACACACGGTTCATATGTTGATCTCTAAATAAGCCTCTTTAAATCAGGGTTTGTCTGCCTGGAAGCAGGTTCAAGCCAAGTTACACTTTCACTAACTTTTTATGCATATGCTTTCAATTTACTGAATAAATGAATTCGAATAATGGTTATGATGACCGTAATCCCACCTATAATCAAATAAAGAAAGAAAAAAATCTAAATACTGTAGAAAGTGACTGGCCTAACTAGAATATGAACACTGCAAACGAATTACAACACGCATTTATTATTTTTAGTCTAAAATACTTTTACTATGGCCTCAAAAATTGCACACAAATAAAATCGCTAATGGAATCGTTCTGGAATGCCTTATGATTCCCATTCATATGTCATATTGACTATTACTAGCTAGTGTCTGCTCTGTATTCACAGTGTGACTGAAGAGTGAATGTAATTTCTAGGCTGGATTATGACTGACAGACAGGAATGAGTGGCACACATCTTATCTTCATTGCACTGGCGAGGGAGAGCTGCTGACACACTGGATTTAGCAAATGAGCCACTGATACATTCTTAATCATTTTTTGCTTAATTTGAGTCGGGCTCGGCCGGTCGGGAGCAGCAGATAATGGCAAATTGCAGACAGTCTTAATAGACTTACAGAGTTTTGATTTCAGGGAATTCAAATCTATTAACTTTTACACCGTCTTTCACATCGGCCTCCGGTGAGAATGAGGGTGAGGAAGGTTAAAAAAAAAACAATGAATGCAGATGCTCATGACACAATCAGACCATCACAAATACCCTGAATAATTGAATTACAATTAAACATACTGATCAGGATTGTCATTGTAATTACGTCCATTTTGTGAGGCATTTTAGTGAGTCTGTTTCCTTAGGATGGTTGCACAGATGCATGCAAAGTTTTCTCTAGTACTTGCAGAAATATAATCAATCTAATCTAATCTAATCAAAAGAATGATATATGTTGGGAACAGCAGGGAAGAATTTATATAAGCCCCTGAATTTAAATGCAAATGGGACAAATCGGTGCAAAACAAAGAAGGTGTATGAGTGAAATAATAAGGCAGTTTATTTCCTCCTGGAACTGTGCACTGTGCTGGGCGAGAAATGAAACTATTGTTTCCTTTGTCATCGCCATCATTTCACAGGCTTCAAATTAAATCCTCCTCCCTGTTTGGCTCTGCTGTTTAAAGAGAATAAATGGAGGAAAGTTTCTCTGAAAAATAAATGTATTCTTAATTATCCATCCTCGGAGTGCACATGCAAATGCTGTGTTTTTTCTTTCTTAAAGGAGCCAGTTTCTACACTTTTGTAGCATATTCTAACACTTCGTATTCAGCCACATGAAAATATGCACCTTAAGGTTTCTTGTACCTAAAAGTAATGTAGTTTTGCATGACTATTTTCCATTCACTAAAAATGAATTGGATTTGACCCTGTTCTACTTTTTCATGGTAAACCTTTTCATGACAGTTTCTCACTCACTCTCTGAGCTTCAGATTTAAAAGGTCTATTGTTTGTTTTTGCTACTGTGCCTTTAAGAAACATCCAAATTTCATACGAAATAGACAATAACAACTACAATTGGTAAATACTTTTTTTCTTCCTGATTTAAGCACAAATATTTTGTGAGGTTTATGTTCCAAAAAATATATATAAACAAATTAAAGGTTATTTAACTAGACAAAAATAGTGTTTGGGAAAAATAAGTTTTAAACAAAAACATTGACAAATATTTGAGTATCACTAAGAAACTATTATGGTTTTTATTAATATTCTGAATCACTTTTTATTTTAGATGTTCTGATCTGTTTATTATTATTTTAGTTCAAGTTTAACCATTTTGTTGCGTCTTTTTGCCATTTTTAGTAGGTTTTTTTATGTCAACTGTTTTTTTTTTAGTTTTACTTAAACTAAAGTAAAACGAGAAATGTCTTGGCAACTAGCTGAAATAAAAAAATGTTTTCTTTTATATTTGATATTTTTCATTTTTAAATACATTTTAAATATTTTATTCCATTTTTTTATTTCAAGGAACAGTTTTATAATGGTTTTAGTTTTAGTTTATAATAAGCCTGATACTTAAATACAGATATTACACACACTTTTCGTAGGTATATTCAAGTACGTCAGTCACTCTAGTAAATGCTGAAGATCAAATACTGCATGCTAGATTAAAGAACCAGTATGCAGAGTAAATATTGAGTGACAGCTAGAGACACGCTTGCAAAGATCACACACAGGTCACTCGAGGTCAGCTTGTTTGTTTGTGTTCTGAATAGGGCACTCTCACCACGAATAGAGCGTCATCTCAAATGAAATTTAATTTCCGTCACACACATTCTTCCTGTGTCAATCACCTCCAGAGTCATTCATGCTCTGCCCTGACGGTGCTTTGTGTCAGAAGGTAAGCCATTCCAGGAGGAGAGTAGGTGACGAGAGAGTTTGATGGTGAGGCATTGCCTTCTGAGTAACAACACAATGTTGGAGAGGTCTTCCGTTCTCTGCCGAATAAAGGACATAGATTAGAGCAGCACAGTCAAACGTGAAGCTAAAACCATTTCTTCAAATACTGCCATACCTGAGAGCTCCTAGAAAGAGGGTTTCAACCCAGTTAATAACATTGGAGACCAAAGAATGATGCATTTAGAGTCACATCAAGCCATGTCACCTTCACTGTAAAAATGGGAAAAAAATATTTTTTATTTAAGTTTTTACTTAATATTTTCATTCAGAAATTTCTAGTAAATTTCACGAATAATCCCAAAGAAACTACAGGAGCTAAATGTGAAATCTGTAGAGAGTAGAAATAGAAACAGTAGTGAAATAGTATTTTGTAAAACATACTTTTTTCTTTTACAATGTTGCTCTTTTCCATAAAATGAAAGAATGTTGTCACTAGGGCTGCCAGGCTTCTAAAAAGATCATAAAAACCTCAAAAGAGCCCAATAAATCATTAAAGCAGTGTTGGAAGAGGATGTATTATTAAAATAAATAAATAAATGTGAAATAATAACATTTATAAATACAGTATATAAAAATGGCATAATGATGTGAATATAGTACCTCGTTATTTTGAATAAAAAGGAGGTATAAAAACAGGGACTCGCATAAATCAGCGAATTCTTTTTTGATCTGGTTCATGTAAAAGTGTCTGAATGAAGTGATTTGCTCAAATTATTCATGCACTGGAAAAACTATCATGTAAGCAACATCTAACATCAAATGAATGTACTGCATTCATGTCAAAATATAATTGATCTAGTTTTGTCCATAAAATGTAAGTTATATCCAATGTGGGTTTGGATTAACATTTCTTCAAAATATCTGAGATGCTGCTGAAAAAAAAAAAGGTTCTTCAGGTTTGGAATGACAAGAGGGTGAGTAATTGATGGCAGAGATGTTATTTTTGGAAGAACTATGCTATGCCTTCATCGACTGCTTGATATTCATAGTCAAAGTTCACAGTTTTTATAGTGACATTTTAATACGGTGGCCTTTGTTGCCCTCAGCTACCTCTCCTGCACTGAATTAATGCCACAGCACTCAAACTCCAAATAAAACCATGAAATTTCAGTTAAAGAATACTGTATATGCTCCCTTCAGCCAGAAACGAGCCGGATTGCATAGCATGGTCCTCTTATGAGGACGTTCCATGCTGAAGCCATTTAAGTGTGACCGAATTTAAAAGGAAACTCTGCTGTGACCGGTCTTCCATTAGGCCGCTTTCGGATTTCCAATAAAGGCTTCTAAATGTTTCAGTATTGGCTGATTCTGGGACATAATCACTGACTTTAATTAAAAGCTGTGAATGTGCATCGACGTGCACACACATTGAGCCTGCGGAAAAGCTATTTAAAAATCCTAATGGAATTCATAATTTTCTTCATTTGCAAACGGCTCCAACAAGGGATGAGCAGCTTTGCGTGAACACTTCATCATTCTGTGTGATTGTTTGACAACAGGCCTCTGCCTTCTGTTAGCTGAATCACCAGCGGACTGCACTGAATGCAGATGCCTGCCGGTGATTGCATGCTTCGTAATAATTACGAGCAACATGACCAGTTATAAACTGCTCACTGTCACTGAATTGGCAAATCCGTCTATGGAATCTGGGATGTAGAACCAAATGTTGAGTTACAGGACTAAAAATCCCAAGTTAAAGTCATCTGTCCCCCTGAGTAAAACAGCATTTCCCACTTAACCATTTAAAGGTATAAAATTAATTACATTTTATGTACACTAGAATGAAAAAAAATGGGGTTAATAAGATTTGAAAGAAGAAGTCTCTTATATGCCCATGCATTTACTGTATAAAAACACAGTAAAACAGATATATTGTGAATTATTGTTACAATTTAAAATAGCCCTTTCCTATTTTGATATATTTTAAATTGTAATTTACTCCTGTGATTGTAAAGCTGAATTTTCAACATCATTACTCCAGTCCCAGTGTCACGTAATGCTTCAGAATTAAATGCTGATTTCTAAAAACGTTTATTTCATTTCTTAATATTTTTGTGAAGTATTTATTGATAAGTAGAAAGTTTAACAACAGCATTTATTTTAAATATAAATCTGTAACATTTTTGATGTCTTTACTGTCACTTTTCATAAGTTTGATGCATTCTTGCTTTTTCTTATATAAAAAGTCAATAAAAAAATGTAAATAAATATAAAAAGTATATGTATATGCATGTATACATTTATATACATATAATTCATAAATATATTTAAAATATACACACATAACATATTTTTCTTAAATATATACATGCATATGAGTGTATTTATATATACATAATAAATATACACAGCACACACACATATTATGTACACAAAAACTTTTATTGTGAATGTGATTAATCGTTGCCCAGCACTAATATATGTATATATATTACAAAATTAACACAGCAATGTAATGTCCACCTTTGCATTTGTGGTATGGTAGCCATTTTTTTTTAATTGTCTAATTGTCTAATTTACAGGGATGCAAACTCATCTTGGCTGAAAAAGGTGACAAAGACACGCAATTATTCAATATTTCAAATACTTTATTAATTTTTAACTCCACAGTTGTACAGTACAATTCACTTTAAGGTTTCACATTTCATTCATGGAGATGACATAAAATAATGTGCCAAGAATCCAGGTGGAAAACATACTTTTAAGATGAAAATGACATGAAATTACCATTATATCCAGTAGATGGCAGCAGAGGATCACTCATTAGCTCAGTTGCCATTTCCACTCCCTAGTTTTCACGTCTTTATTATAAAATGACTATTATAACAAATGTTAGTACTGAACTGAAGTAGTATAGCAAGTACAATTAAATAATAATGCATTAAATATTTTTTACAAATTTTTAGATTTAATTTAAAATCGACATTTTTTTAAACATTGCCTTGAAAAGGACACATCAAAAAGAGTGCTTTAAGTTTTACCTTTAACTGTAGAAGCTGCTAAATATATTCTGTTGGTAGTTTTGTTACTCTGAATTTACTCTGCATCACTTGATGCAGAGCTCTATTTTTGACATCGGCTTGTCAGATTATAGTTCGTTCGGCCTAGTGCTACAGTTATTATCGCTGTCAGTCATAGCAATGATTTGCGGAACAATTTAGCGGGTTCACTTGTGCAATTTTTGACACTTGCATTCGTCAGTCCTGAAACAGTTTCAGTGGACATTCGACAGATTAACTACACAATCAATCTCTTATTTACACGGTGTGTATGCTTTTTCTCTCTCTCGTTATAATAGGTTGCTCTGTGAGAGTGTAGAACTCCGTAAACTTGGGAAAACAAATATTAGTTCAGAGGGAATTCTGACTAACCTACAGAAAACACCTCTGACTGGCCATTGCTTTCAACAGAGATGCCTGTGATTGGCTATACTCAATGCTGCAAAAACACGTTGTAAAAACGTGTGATATTGTAATTCGAAACCAGATCGCGCACGCAAAAACACACACAGGAGTGTTTAAAAGCGGTTGTCTGCATGTGGGTAGTCAACACCCCCCCCACACCAAATTTAAAAACTCACTGGATCTGCACGAAACACACAAATGACCCATTTTGTATTCAAAACAGCGAATTTCGCCGAAAGGTGACAAGTTTGCATCCCTGGATTTAATTGCTAATTTTATGCTTTGTTCTTTGGTACTACTTTACCGTCACGTGGTTACAGTAAACCTTTAGCTTGTGTTGACAGTTTAGTTCAATGCTAACTTGTCTATAGCTATCATAACTTAACATGCGAGCACAACGTAATAATTATATTTATTGGTTATGAGTGGTTCTGGCCTATGAACACAGGGGCTAACTGGACCATGCTAACCGGCCAACCCCTTCATAATTATCACCACTTTTTTCCCTATTTTCATTTGTCACTGAATCCAGTAGAAATCAACAGCTGTACATATTTATGAACAACAGCCTCAAAGACTGACAATGGCAATGGAGTTGGTAGGCTCTGAAAAACTGTCCTTTCCAATGAGGTGCATTATTTATCATACATCTTCCTGTATCCATCACAAATTCCCTAGCACATCTAATTATGGACATA
Source organism: Sinocyclocheilus grahami (assembly GCF_001515645.1). Lineage (NCBI taxonomy): Eukaryota > Metazoa > Chordata > Actinopteri > Cypriniformes > Cyprinidae > Sinocyclocheilus > Sinocyclocheilus grahami. Next base: position 93,145 of record NW_015505500.1, read on the forward strand.
AAAACACATCAATAACCCTGACAAGTGACCTTCTTCCATTTGATATCCGAAAGGGAAAATAAATCAAATCCAAATTATAGTGCGATTGCGCTCTCGGGAGACAGCTGACCCCGTGCTGTGTTTATAGTGATGCAGTCATTGTCCATGTGAGAGGATGATAAAAGCATCAGGGCCAGAGGAGTCCATAAAATATGAAAGCACCCTGTGTACTTCACCCGCATTTATGGAAACACATTCAACAGGCCAAACCACCCAGATTTACCTGTGTGACACTGCAAATGCTGTAAAATGATGTACCTGTAACACAAATTTAAGCGGCGTTCTCTATGACAGCAGTTTTTCGCTGGAGGTCGCAGGTCGCTGGGCTGTAGGCATTCCTGCCGCTGGATGAACAACTGGCCAAAGCTTTTGAAAACCTGATCACAAATAAGACATACTGAATGCAAGATGTCATTATGTCAGTTAATTTCCTTGCAGCTGAAATGAATACTCTGCAGAGGGAAGCATTTGTATATACAGTAGATTGCTGGAGCGCATGATGTATCATATCACGAACAAGATGATTATCAATGCATGAGTCAAACTTGTCAAAAGCAGATTGTTAACAATTTCTGGCTGGCAATGTTATTCGATTTTGTATTATATCATCTAGAACAGGGAAATCATATAGAACAGGGAAATCACTCACAGCAGCATGAACTTCTCCATCTGGCGGATGCTCGAATGCAGTATCTCACAGGAGAAGGATCACATCAGCTCCAGCGTCTGCACTCCTATTGGTAGTCACCGCACCGCATCACTGCTCATTTGCATAATGTTCTCATTTGCATAATGATCTCAAGTCGCTGGGCACCCCCACGTAATGTTGCCGACATTTCATAAAGGACAAACAAAAATACATGTAGTCATCAGTGTTAAGGCCCGTTCACACTAAGAACAATAACTATAAAAATAATGATAACTGTATTAGCATCCACACCAGTGCACGATAACATTCTGTTTATTATAAGTGCATGCTGCAGTTTTGTTGTCTGCCACTTTAACTGCTTGAGCTCTTTAAAGTAGGATGGTTTTTTCAAAGACACTTTTAAGAGACGGTAGAGAGGGGTCACAAACTTTTGGAGTAGATGAGGATGCCACTCAAGCCAGATTCAATCCTCAGGCTCCTAAAGGAGCACCAAAGCTCAATGTATCTGCAGGATGTGCACTAAAGGCCACAGCTCCAATACCACTGGCTTCCCTTTTGGGTGGTAGGCTATACCACAAAATCAGATTTCCTAGAACCTGTGACTGGTCGTCTGTCCTTGTTGTGGAATTCGTGAACTATTTTCTTTCTTACTGTGTGAGGACCTCTTGAAGAAACTGACTGTTACTTGAAATTCAGTAGACGTTTTAAAACCTGCACCTTTTGTGCTGTGAGGTCAGGTTCTTCCCACTTTGCAACCACCATCTGTGCACTCGATTTGAACACAGACATATACTATAAAAAAGCGATATATTTCTAAATCTATTCCTTCTGACTCTCTAAAACCCATTTCCCAAGTCTGTCAGGTATTCATAATGAAAAGCGAGCATGATGATGAATTTCAAAGTCCCAGAACTGCGAGATGAAGCTGTAGAACATATCAGCGAGGATTCGCCGAGGATTGTGAAGAGTATTGCGATTTTTGATTGTGAAGAGTATTGCGATTGAAAGTCAGGGCCGCTGTGAATCCTGATAAACGAGTGGGCTCGGCTCGCGCTGACAGCACAGATGTCGGTCAGATCTGGTAGTCAGGCCAAAAACGAAAATGCTCTTTGTGCTTTAAATGATATTAAAGGAGTAGATGACCCAAAAATGAAAATGTTCTCACTTTCAGGCCATCCAAGCTGTAGATGAGTTTGTTTCTTCATCAGAACATTTGGAAAAATGTAGTATTACATCACTTGCTCACCAATGAATCCTCTGCAGTGAATGGGTGCCGTCAGAATGAGAGTTCAAACAGCTGATGAATAAAAAAAATTACAATAATCCACATGTAAGTAAAACACAAGCTCATCATAAAGACAGTTTTAACTTCAATCCATCGCTTCCACCTAAAATACGAGTCTTCTATCTATAATATTGCTTTCTTCAATAAAAAAGGACAACAGGGCATGGAATTGTTCCACTGGAAGAAGTGTTATGGATTACGGACTAGTATTCTGGCTTGAAGTGACAGTCTTCGTGATGGATTTGTTTTTTTACAAACATGCTTTTCACTTCACAAGAAGTTAATTGATGGACTGGTATTGTGTGGATTGCTTGTGGATTATTGTGATGTTTTTGGACATTAATTCTGATGGCTCTCTGATGACTCTCATCCCATTCACTGCAGATGATCCTTTGGTGAAAAGAAACTCATCTATAACTTGAATGGCCTGAAGGTGAGTACATTTTCAGCCAAATTTCTGAACTATTCCTTGATGCTTTATTTGAAACTGAGTTAAAATGTCTGGACACTATACATACTTCCAAAAATCCTGAAAGATCTCCAAGATGGGTATCTGATGCGCTATTCAAATTGTGCACAGCACGTATTTTTGGGAGTGTTTGCATAATTCCTTCACAGCACTGGGCACTAAAACAACATTGCCAGTGTACAAATAAACAGTACTATCAGCCGGCACAGTTCATTCCAAGTCAATTCTCCCCATGGTTTCTCTTTTTCCAAGCATCAGACTTAAAATCATTCATCTTTCGACAGCATTCACCATAATTAGTGTTTCTCTCGCTCCAGCCCGGTACTTTTTTCTCTAGTGATCTTTCATGTAGTGCATTGCCCTTGGTGACAAAACTTGCAGAGAGATTAATTAGTTTGAATGAATCAGTGGGTAAAGATACAAAATACATTCAGCTGTTCAGTATCTGCTTTCAAGGCAGGAGCGGACAGGAAAAAGACTAAGACAGCAAGAGTTTCAAAGCTTTGTTTTATACAGTTATACACTACTTGTCTTGTTTGCACCACTTGTATTCAAATATTATTATATGTTCTTAGCAAAAAATGCACAATGAATTGTATTCACTGGTTATGATAATGTTGTCCATTTAAACTGCCATTTTTGTTGACTGATCTTGAATGTTCATTAGCTCCCGTTCACTTGTACTGAAAGGTCCTTCAGTCCATGAAATGAGTCATTCTTGCACTGCCAAAAGAGTTCAAAATAATCAGTTTTAATTAGTTGGGTTTTTTAAAAGTTTTTCAGTAAAAGTATCCAAAGTCTTTGAAACAAGATTAATTTACTTGAAAACCAACACTAAGATATTAAGACTAGATGTTGTAAGATGCTATGGATTGGTTGCTTCATAAAAGCCTACTTTGCAAAAGATTGCATTCATAAATAAGTTTACAGAGAATTTTTAATATTTCCTGCTGAGTTCAGTGCTGACAGTTCTTAATCTTAGGCTGGGGTTCATAATAAAATCCACAAGAATTTAAGCAAGTAATTACATTTTCTAACCTCATAAAACACAGTAGTCTTTAAATCCTCAACCAATTTTGGCCAATATCAGTTCAATGTGTTGCCAATTTGTTCAACTGAATGCATGGGCTTTCTGACTGACATCTGTCAAAGAGGAATCAAAGTGAGTCATACAAATAAAACTGCTGCTTTCTGACCACGCAGAGTGAGTGCAGCATTTTTTTCCCTTGATCTAGATACTAACAGATTTAAACTAAATGTACTATGTGCTAGGCAGTAAGACTATTTTGCTGTATAAATAAACATAACCCAATGAAAATTCATCCCTAATGAGCTGTTCATCTCGGTGGATGAATCCATAGCATGTTACATCTATTATTTAAAGCAGAAGAAAAAATATGATATATGGCCTCTTATGTGATGGGGAAAAACAAACACCAAACCTTTGAATAGTATATAATCAATGCTACTTTTTGAATTCACAGTCAGATCTGGTAGTCAGGCCAAAAACGAAAATGCTCTTTGTGCTTTAAATGATATTAAAGGAGTAGATGACCCAAAAATGAAAATGTTCTCACTTTCAGGCCATCCAAGCTGTAGATGAGTTTGTTTCTTCATCAGAACATTTGGAAAAATGTAGTATTACATCACTTGCTCACCAATGAATCCTCTGCAGTGAATGGGTGCCGTCAGAATGAGAGTTCAAACAGCTGATGAATAAAAAAAATTACAATAATCCACATGTAAGTAAAACACAAGCTCATCATAAAGACAGTTTTAACTTCAATCCATCGCTTCCACCTAAAATACGAGTCTTCTATCTATAATATTGCTTTCTTCAATAAAAAAGGACAACAGGGCATGGAATTGTTCCACTGGAAGAAGTGTTATGGATTACGGACTAGTATTCTGGCTTGAAGTGACAGTCTTCGTGATGGATTTGTTTTTTTACAAACATGCTTTTCACTTCACAAGAAGTTAATTGATGGACTGGTATTGTGTGGATTGCTTGTGGATTATTGTGATGTTTTTGGACTCTAATTCTGATGGCTCTCTGATGACTCTCATCCCATTCACTGCAGATGATCCTTTGGTGAAAAGAAACTCATCTATAACTTGAATGGCCTGAAGGTGAGTACATTTTCAGCCAAATTTCTGAACTATTCCTTGATGCTTTATTTGAAACTGAGTTAAAATGTCTGGACACTATACATACTTCCAAAAATCCTGAAAGATCTCCAAGATGGGTATCTGATGCGCTATTCAAATTGTGCACAGCACGTATTTTTGGGAGTGTTTGCATAATTCCTTCACAGCACTGGGCACTAAAACAACATTGCCAGTGTACAAATAAACAGTACTATCAGCCGGCACAGTTCATTCCAAGTCAATTCTCCCCATGGTTTCTCTTTTTCCAAGCATCAGACTTAAAATCATTCATCTTTCGACAGCATTCACCATAATTAGTGTTTCTCTCGCTCCAGCCCGGTACTTTTTTCTCTAGTGATCTTTCATGTAGTGCATTGCCCTTGGTGACAAAACTTGCAGAGAGATTAATTAGTTTGAATGAATCAGTGGGTAAAGATACAAAATACATTCAGCTGTTCAGTATCTGCTTTCAAGGCAGGAGCGGACAGGAAAAAGACTAAGACAGCAAGAGTTTCAAAGCTTTGTTTTATACAGTTATACACTACTTGTCTTGTTTGCACCACTTGTATTCAAATATTATTATATGTTCTTAGCAAAAAATGCACAATGAATTGTATTCACTGGTTATGATAATGTTGTCCATTTAAACTGCCATTTTTGTTGACTGATCTTGAATGTTCATTAGCTCCCGTTCACTTGTACTGAAAGGTCCTTCAGTCCATGAAATGAGTCATTCTTGCACTGCCAAAAGAGTTCAAAATAATCAGTTTTAATTAGTTGGGTTTTTTAAAAGTTTTTCAGTAAAAGTATCCAAAGTCTTTGAAACAAGATTAATTTACTTGAAAACCAACACTAAGATATTAAGACTAGATGTTGTAAGATGCTATGGATTGGTTGCTTCATAAAAGCCTACTTTGCAAAAGATTGCATTCATAAATAAGTTTACAGAGAATTTTTAATATTTCCTGCTGAGTTCAGTGCTGACAGTTCTTAATCTTAGGCTGGGGTTCATAATAAAATCCACAAGAATTTAAGCAAGTAATTACATTTTCTAACCTCATAAAACACAGTAGTCTTTAAATCCTCAACCAATTTTGGCCAATATCAGTTCAATGTGTTGCCAATTTGTTCAACTGAATGCATGGGCTTTCTGACTGACATCTGTCAAAGAGGAATCAAAGTGAGTCATACAAATAAAACTGCTGCTTTCTGACCACGCAGAGTGAGTGCAGCATTTTTTTCCCTTGATCTAGATACTAACAGATTTAAACTAAATGTACTATGTGCTAGGCAGTAAGACTATTTTGCTGTATAAATAAACATAACCCAATGCAAATTCATCCCTAATGAGCTGTTCATCTCGGTGGATGAATCCATAGCATGTTACATCTATTATTTAAAGCAGAAGAAAAAATATGATATATGGCCTCTTATGTGATGGGGAAAAACAAACACCAAACCTTTGAATAGTATATAATCAATGCTACTTTTTGAATTCACACTGTGACAAAGAAATGCATATTCATCACATATTTACAGTATATTAATATGCATGTCATCACATTAAATTTGTGCATGACATTTAAGCACATACGTGCTCTGGATTGTATAGATTAGCAGTATATACAGTAGCAGTTCTTTTAGATGTGAGATTTCAAGTTTAACTGAACTATTAAGTTATTGTATTAGTATGATATAATGCACAATACTGCAAATAATAAAAAAGTATAAATGCATTGTATATTATAAACACATTTTTATTATAATAATTTGTGTTACTACCTGCAGCTATTCATCCACAGTCAGCTTGTCCCATCACAGAAATGCTAAAGTGTAGCTTTTGATAGGAGAAACTGATCCTAGACCAGCAGCAGTTATAGGCAGCTTCGTCAAGCAGTCTAGTGAGCTAATTCTAGAAAAATCTCCTGAGGATTTTTTTGGGTGGGCACAATATATCACTGCCCCCTAATGCCTGCCCCTGGCGCATGACCCTGGCATCGGCTCAGCTATCAGAAACTAAGCAAGAACTAGTTTACTGGAGATGTAATTAGAAGTGCAAAGTTGTGAATATCTAACTTCCCTAATGCTCTGCCCTACATTTAGCACGAGGAGAGAAACTCCTGAGGGTTTTGTAAAGTGAGAGTCGTGTCAGTACACTGAGGTGGCAGTCTGATGGTGTCGAGATAGAGTGACTTACACCGTTAATGAGGATGAGAGATCAGGGAAGGGAACCTGAAAGCCCTTTGGCACTGTTGCATCTGTTGTAATCATCTTTCTGTCTCTCCCCAATCGCATATGACAGTTACCTCCCGCCTTCAAACCAGATTCACTTGTCACCAGTTATATGTTTGAGACCTAGGAAGACAAGTAAAAACACAAAAAGGAAAGGCATGCGTGCATAGGATGATATAACCACAAATAAAAAAACAAGGATGCAATATAAAGACACTGTATCAGAGAGAATGAGAGACTCCAGGGATGGTTGCATGGGGCGGCAATTGTTTCACAGCTGGTGCCTGCATTAGAACAATAATCCAGCTCATAGTCTAGTGTTATGGGAAGCCAAACAACCCAAATGTGGGACGAAACGGCGCGGTATTCAAGTGTTCGCGCCGCGCTGACCTGTCATAGGCGCGGCTCAATGGACCGAGCGGCGCGACCGACTCGACAGCGCAGAGAGGACGTGTTTACTAG
>NW_015505500.1:103798-114944 GCF_001515645.1 Sinocyclocheilus grahami
TATGGGAAGCCAAACAACCCAAATGTGGGACGAAACGGCGCGGTATTCAAGTGTTCGCGCCGCGCTGACCTGTCATAGGCGCGGCTCAATGGACCGAGCGGCGCGACCGACTCGACAGCGCAGAGAGGACGTGTTTACTAGTGCCACCGAGCTGACAGCGCAGCGCGGATCAGTTACAACAGCACAGCGCGAACATTACTCTTCTTCTTCTTCATGTTTTAAGGCAGGTGGAATCCAACGTTAAGGTGCATTACCGCCACCTACTGTGCGAACATTACTCTCCGCAGAAGTTCGGGTTTTTTTCCTGCACATAACATAATGAGTTATTACATTTCTTTTGCTTGAAGTGTTTTCGCGAACACTTGAATACCGCGCCGTTTCGTCCCACATTTGGGTTGTTTGGCTTCCCATATAGTGTAATTCAGAACAACAGGATCTCTCCAGAATGCCCCACAGGGTCCTACAAAAACCCACTAAATCTGCCTTTTTATCATCCTTTATTGGGTGGAACAAACAAGCAGCTTTACATGTGGTTTGATTTAGTATCTCCACAATCAATGCACAAGGTTTTACATCTATCTATCTATCTATCTATCTATCTATCTATCTATCTATCTATCTATCTATCTATCTATCTATCTATCTATCTATCTATCGTTTCCAGTTAACCATCAATCGCTCCATCCATCCATACATTGTTCCATCTTTCGTTCAATTCATCCATCCATTGTTCTATTCATCCATCATTCTATCATTTCCAGTTTTCCACCAATCTTTCAATTCATCCATCATTCAATGTATCCATTTGTCCATCCATCCATCATTCCTTCCATAGTTCCAGTAATCCATCCACAAATCATACATCCATCGTTTCCAGATATCCATCAATCGTTCAATCTGTTTGTAGTTATCCATCCATATTTAATTTATCCATCACTCCAACATCCATTCATCCATCTATCATTTCCAGTTACCCATCAATCATTCCATTCATCTATCCATCCATTGTTTCATTTATCCATCCATAGTTCCATTCATCCATCCATTGTTCCATTTATCCATCCGTCCTTCTTTTCATTTATCCTTCCATTGTTTCATCCATAGTTCCACTCATCCATCCACTGTTCCATCCATAGTTTTATTCATCCTTATATCATTCCATCCATCAATCCATCCATTCATCCATCTATCGTTCAATTCATCCATCCATCATCCTTTCATTTATCCATCCATTCATCGTTCCATTTATCCTTCCATTGTTCCATCCATAGTTTCACTCATCCATCCAGTTCCATTCATCTATCCATCGTTCTGTTGTTCCATTTATCCATCCATCATTTCATTTATCTTTCCATTGTTCCATCCATAGTTCCATTCATCCATCCATCATTCTATCCATCTATTGTTCTATCCATCCATCTATCTACTTATCAAATATCCCCTATAGTTTAATCTCACTTCTCCTTTAGTTTCAGAGATCTCAACAATATCATTAGACTGGAAAATTCTCATGAAATTCTTTTAAAACCAAATAATCTGAACAATGCTATCCACATTCATATAAATGCTCCTTTCTTATTTTGTCAAAATATTCTTACTTGTGTATATATTTTTATAGAGAATTTTAGGAGAAACATAACTCCATTACATAAAATGTCAGCTACTGAGCATGACCATCCATCCATCTATCTACTTATCAAATATCCCCTATAGTTTAATCTCACTTCTCCTTTAGTTTCAGAGATCTCAACAATATCATTAGACTGTCTTTTAAAACCAAATCATCTGAACAATGCTATCCACATTCATATAAATGCTCCTTTCTTATTTTGTCAAAATATTCTTACTTGTGTATATATTTTTATAGAGAATTTTAGGAGAAACATAACTCCATTACATAAAATGTCAGCTACTGAGCATGACTATTTGCTTCTAGATCTGTCTGCCATTTACTGTAAAGGCCAGTTCAGAGTGCAATGACTGACGCAGACAAACAGCAACAGACACGTTCGTCGGGTTTTGTAGGATCAGTGCGTTACCCCTTTGGCATCTGTTGGCGTTGATCGGCAATTGTTTTCTTAGACATAACACAGCAAACTCCAACTGAACATGTTAAATATGCATTTGTCTGGTCTTGGAATGTCTGAGAAGAGACATACTTTAATCTGGTGACCGTCAGCCTTGGTCTGCATCTGTGGGCACTGTGTGAATTGACTTTAAAATGTATTTAATTATTGTTAAGAAGAACATTGCATTCCCAGATGAGTGAACTGGCAACACAAGCGCCCGTTTTTCCTTCTCCAACCTTTTTTAATTGTTTCTGTTTTGTCTCAAAGCAAATGAGAGCAAATAAATCTCACAGATACTGCGTATGCTAATCAGTCCAGCTTGATGTATTCAGCCGTCTCACAATTTAGGTTCTCCACATGACAATTAAGGTCCACTAGGTGTGTAATTAATATCACATGAAAGTGATTCTGCAGGCTCATATATCACAGTAAAGCCACTGGGTTAGGCAGGTTAATGTGTTCTGTGTCTATTCATCCCTCTGAACTGCTTTGAGTTTCTAGTTAGGATGAAACTTTTTAAAAGACCTACAATTAAGCAAAATCTTTTTGTGTAAAGTTGTTATTGTGTTGTTTGTTTCTTTTAAACAAGCAGTCCTTAATCACAAATGAACTCAAGTCAACCCCAGCACCACAAACTGACATTTCCAAATAACAAGCAGTGTGAAGAAATAAAGGATCCTTTGTTGATAAACTGGAATATATCACATCAAATCCTTAATTCAGTTGGTCAGTGGCTCTGCATGCTGAAAGTGGGTTTCTTTAACATTAAATTGAACTGTTCATATTCCTTGAGTAATGGAAACTTAACTGAATTGAGTAAATGCAATAAAAGTACACGTCAAACTACTAAAAACAACATTTTTCTGACATCCAGCAAGCAATCAAGTGAAGTGAAAACAGTAAAACTGTTATATAAGCTTATATAATATTCACTTACATTAGTCTGTTCGCAACCAAAAGCTCCACTCTTAACCTTAGTGGCAAACCAAAAAGCAGAAATTCATCTAAATTTACACTCATACAGAACATTGAACTCTCTACCTTTTCTCAAATTCGCTTTAAAACACATAGGTAGAATTACATTTACTCTTCCCATCCAGTCCCATGCAGAGCATGCTGGGAACTGGGAACCCCATGCTCAAATTAATGAAAATTATTCATGAAGTCAAGTCAAGCCAATGCAAATGGAAATTTAAATAATTTTTTTAACTCAATTAAGTTGCAACAACAATTCAGAAGTTGTGCTGCATAGGTGCAGTTTAGCTCAGCAAACAAGCAGCAACTCTTGTTTCTGAGTGCTCTCAATATCAGGTTAGAGGAATTATATATTCAAGCCATCATTTAAAATGACAATGGAGTGAAGATCTCAAATAAAAAAAGGCTGCTTTCATTAATTGTGGTTTCATTTGTGATGTTTTGTTTGAGAGACACGCTTCTCTCGTTTCTAAGAGATCCCAGAGATTCATCCTCCCACGACTACGAATGTAATTTTAGTGCAAAAATGTATGCAGCTAGAGAAAATAACAGCAAGTGAGATTTATAAAGATGCTGCCCACGGCGATGGCTCCTCGAGTCTGATGAGACAAGACCACTTGATGAAGTGTGTTGTCAGAGGAGAGGAATACTAATTGATGATGGGACTCACCGCCAGAGGTGGGATTGTGTCCACATGAGACTGTATATCTCAAATAAAGCTTGACCACTGATTAAATGTTCTGGATGTCCCATCACAATCATCCACTGTGCAGTGAGATCCTGTTAATTACAAAGGAAGATAGCGGTATTCAAAAACAGTTTGGAGAAAATGAATGATTATTTATGAAATAATAATTAAAGGAACACAGTGGTGTTTAAAAACAGTTAGGAGAAAATGAAGGATTATTTATAAAATATTAATGAAATAATTCAATTTAGAATTCCAAAAATTTGCTCAAAAATTTTACAAAAAAAAAAAAGTATTTTGACACTCAACAAAAAATAATGAACCCATCATTTGAAGTGATAAATAAGACTGTAATAAAATCTTATTTACAAATGTGTAAATAAAAATGAGTCAAGGAAATACATTTAGAAATATAATACTTTTGATTTTGTCAGCATATTAAGCATTGAACTGTTGTCAGTGAAGACATTTACAAAAAAAGCAATTACAATACAAGCTAATATGAATTATTGTTGTTCATAAAACTCTACATCCTGAATTTCATCAATCATTTTTTTTTGCTAATTTGTGAGCCTGGAGCACAAAACCAGTCATAAATAGCACGGGTATATTTGTAGCAAAAGTCAATTATACATTGTATGGGTCAAAATGATCAATTTTTCTTTTATGCCAAAAATAATTAGGATATTAAGTCAAAATCATGTTCCATGAAGATATTTTGTAAATGTCCTACCATAAATATATAAAAACTGAATTTTTGATTAATAATATGCATTTCGAAGAACTTCATTTGGACAACTTTAAAGGCGATTTTCTCAGTATTTCGATTTTTTTTCACCCTCAAATTCCAGATTTTCAAATAGTTGCATCTCGGCCAAATATTGTCATATCCTAACAAACCATTCATCAACGGAAAGCTTATTTATTCAGATGATGTATAAATCTCAGTTTCAAAAAAAATTGACCCTTATGACTGGTTTTGTGGTGCAGGGTCACATTTAATTATGCTTTCAGCATTTAAATGATGCTATTCCAAATTTGCTCAAAAATCTGCAAAAAATAGATTAAAAAATAAATAAAATAAAATAATAAATAAATAAATAATAATAATTTTTATAATAAATAAATACTAATACAAATAAATTAAAATTAAATATAAATTCTTAGGTCCTTTGCAGTATAATCAAACCCCAAGACAAGACGTGAAACAGCCACCCTGCGAAAGGACACCAATAGAATGACAATCCCCTCCTTATACATCTTGCTCCCCTGGCAGTCATGTACTAATGATAACTACAAGATAGAAAGTCTCAGATCAGAAAAGCGTTGCAAATGGAACTGCTGGAGTGTAACTCTTGATCCTTTCCTTTTGTAAAGCGAATTCCCTATGGGGCAGCGCACAGATGAGAACTCATAATCACCAGAGATAGGGGCGATATAGATCAGACAGACCTTGAAGTTGAATCGGGCAGGTTTTGGGTCTATTGACAGCCTGATCTACAGTTTTATATCGCTAATGTCTCGGTAAAGCGTCTCTCGGCAAATGTCAACCATTCAAATTTAATTTCGCCAGCGGAGCGGTATCTGTAAATATTACCATTTCTGCAAAAGTCATGCCGTGAATTAATGAAGGACAATTAAATTTATCCAACAGCAATTCTTTGATTGGCAAAAATAAGAAATTTTGCAGCCTAATTTGAACAGGCTTTTGGCTTATGCGATGAAAACCAGAGTAAGAATAAAGACCCGCAGGAATCCTCGTATAAACGTATCCTTTTTATTTAAGCTTCTCACATCAGGTTTTTATTCCATGCCTGAAGATAGCTTGAAGCCTACATCAGCCAGGGGAGAAATATGCGGGACCTGAGAGCATCCATGAGTTATGAGTGCTCCGACCACTGCACAGAAATATTAAACTCTATTGGAAACGGTTCAATAATAAAATACATGTACGAAATCGAAGCAATCCCACTGCAAAAGTGATTACTGCTCGCAATTCACGCATGGAGGAAAACCACTGGTCCTTCAGAACCATCACTGGCTTATTCATTTATAATGCAAATGGCTTTATTCAACTGAATGAACATATAAACAAACAGAGAGAAGAATTCCTTGAGATTTATCGGGACGGGGATCCAAAATAAATCCAGTAACTTTGCGAGATTGGAATTACACTGCATGAAGAACCTATTATTAGGATCATTGCACAGGGAAGATGAAGAAACCCAAGGGCTTTACAGTATATTTAATTCATTTTATACTCTGCATAATGATTTCACTTAAGTGTACAGTCATATGTTCCCTATAAACCACATATTGCTGCATAAGAACTACAACGATTGTCTGACTCATCAAGCATGTAAACTCATATGCTTGTAATAGTTGTCATCCCTATGGCACCTTAACATTTAAAAAAAGGAAGCGACTTCAAAATTAATTTCTAAGGGTTGACTGTGTATAATTTATGTTCTACAACAAAACATGTCACTTCAAGTAATTTTTATCAGACCACATGTTATTCATAAATCTAAAAACACTATTTCAAAAACCCTTTGGAAACTCTAGAGGGAACCCATGGATCAAAAATGCCATTTTTTCCAGGTTTTAAGACTACAAATTGAACAGCTCTGTTCTCCAATCATGCTAATAACGCCAAGCTCATAGTACTTGATGTATTGAAGTCATTTTGAGTCTAGGTTACGGTTATCCATCCTAAAATTTTAAAATATATAGGTATTTGTGTGCAACTTTTACGCTTTTTGTACAGTTGAATGTGCTCTGAAAACTACAAAGTGGTTGTATTTACAGCATCCAAAATGTAGAAGTATTTACATATGCACAGCTGTACAAATAATAAAAAAAACTTTATACATTATATTTATTTTACAAATGTATCTGTATATACAACAATGTTAGTCACAATATTGTAATATATAGGTTTGTTGATTTTGTTTTCTTTGTAAAAGTTATTTGTAAGGTCCACGCGATTGGCCCAATGGAGGTATCCAATGGTTGCTGAAGGTTACTTGCGTGTTCGGTCTTTTCAGTGCACAAAGTTACTTAATTTACGTTAAATTGTAATCTAACTCCATTTTATTACCTAATCTGGCTCCATTTTATTATGACCTCAAATCTACATTTACATTTAGTCATTTTGCTGATGCTTTTATCCAAAGAGACTTAAAATTGGGGAATACATAAAGTGATTCTTCTTAAAGAGGCAAACAGACACAGGAAGTGCTCGTAATACCAAGTTTCAGGCATTTGTTCAAATAAGTACAAGTTAGAAAGGGAAGGAATAAATAAAGAGAAAGACAAAGTTCTTTTTTTATTTTTTTTTATTTAGGATGAAGTCAAGTAGCATCAAAAGAGATTAGTTTTCAGCTGTCGCTTGAAAATTGTCAGGGATCATTCCACCAGCCAGGAATGGTGAACGAGAATGTTCTGGAAAGTGATTTTTAGCCTCTCTGTGATGGTACCACGAGGCGTCGCTCACTAGTGGATCTCAGACATCTGGAGGGGATGTAGATGCGTAATAGTGAGTGGAAGTAGGCGGGTGCTGAGCCTGTGGCTGTTCTATATGCAAGCATCAATGTCTTGAATTTGATGCAAACCGCAACCGGTAGCCAGTGCAAGGAGATAAAGAGAGGTGTAACATGGGCTCTTTTGGGCTCGTTGAAGACCAGTCGTGCCGCTGCATTCTGAGTCATTTGTAGAGGTTTGATTGTGCTTGATGGAAGTCCAGCCAGAAGAGCATTGCAGTAGTCCAGCCTAGAAATGACAAGGGCCTGGACAAGAAGTTGTGCAGCATGCTCTGTTAGAATGATCTTTCTGATGTTGTGCAATGCAGACCTGCAAGATCGAGCAGTCTTTGCAATGTGGTCTTTGAAGGTCAGCTGGTCATCAAAGATTACACCAAGATTTCTGACCGAAGTTGATGGGGTAATTGTAGAAGAACATAGCTGGATGGTGAAATCATCTGGCAAGGAAGACAAGAAGCTCAGTCTTTGCCAGGTTGAGCTGTAGGTGATGTTCTTTCATCCATGCCGAGATGTCCACCAGGCAGCCTGAGATCCGTGCAGCTACCATTGGATCATCTGGTTGAAATGAGAGATAGAGCTGTGTGTCATCAGCATAGCAATGGTAGGAGAAGCCATGTGCCTGTATGATGGGACCCAGTGATGTAGTGTATATGGAGAAGAGGAGGGGTCCAAGAACTGATCCCTGAGGAACCCCAGTGACCAGCTGATGTGTTTTGGATACCTCCCCTACCCAGGCCACCCTGAAAGACCTACCAGTGAGATTGGATTCAAACCAGCAAAGTGGAATCCCTATGATGCCCAGTGATGAGAGGGCGGACAGGAGGATCTGATGATTGACCAAGATAGATCCAGCAGAATTAGAACTGACGATTTGGAATCAGCTTTTGCAATCTGCACGGCTTCCATGACTGACAGTAGCACAGTCTCAGATGAATGACCACTCCTGAAACCTGACTGGTTAGCGTCCAGTTTATTGTTCTGTGAAAGAAACAATGATACGTGGTTGAAAACAGCTCGTTCGAGGGTTTTCACTATGAATGTAAGGAGAGAGACAGGTCTGTAGCTATCTGTAAGGGAAGTGTTTAATGTAGGTTTTTTGAGCAGTGGGGTTACCCAAGCCTGCTTGAATGCAGTGGGGAAAGTGCCTGTGAGGAGAGATGTGTTGATGATGTGTGTGAGAGCTGGTAAGAGTGTAGGAGAGATTGCTTGGAGAAGGCGTGAGGGGATTAGGTCTAGAGGGTATGTTGTAGGATGGCTGGAGAAGAGAAGTTTTGATACTTCTGCCTCAGTGAGGGGACAGAAGGAGAAGATGGGAGTTTTAGCAGTGGGTGGGGTTGGTTTGCTGTCCTGTGTGTGGGGGGTTGAGAATTGACTACTGATTGTTCTAGTTTTGTCTGTGAAGAATGTGGCGAAATCAACAGCTGTTATAGAAGTGGTGGGAGGTGGTGGAGGGGGACAGAGGAGAGAATTAAATGTTTTGAAGAGATTACGTGTGTCTGGAGCGCTGTTGATCTTGTTGTGGAAAAATGAAGATCGCATGAGATTCAAATGAGTTATAATTGCATAGGGGAGAGTGGGTTGAGTATTTCCTATTGTTTGAAATAAGCAGACCAGTGCCCCCACCCCGCCCAACTTGACGGGGGGTGTGAGAGAAAGAGAAATTGTTAGATAGAGCAGGTGGGGTTGCGGAGTCTTCTGGACGAATCCAGGTCTCAGTCAAGCCCAAGATGCTGAGTGTGGATTGTAAAGAAAAAGCAGAAATGAAGTCTGCTTTGTTGACAGCTGACTGACTATTCCAGAGACCCACAGAGAAAGAAAGAGGTGCAGTAGATGTAGAGATAGGATGCAGGTTAGCAAGATTGCGTTGCCGTCTGCGTGTGATATTAGAGCGTTGTTGAGAGACAACCGGAAACACATGATAGAGGTGGAAAAGAGAGGACAGAAAAGGAGAGTGTGTAAAGGGAAGATAAAAATAAGTCTGAGTAAGTCAGAATAAAATCAAATGTAACAATTTATTATCAGTCAGGTAAACATGTATTATGCCAATTACATAGCCAATTCAAAGATAGTGCATAATTACATGAATAACTACAATTATGCATTTTGTAAACAGCGGTCTGATTCACATCATGCATAAACCCCCCTTAACTGTGGTAAAAATCATTGCAATGCATGGCCTCATGTGGCTTATTGCTTTAATATGTAAAAACTCATTAGGTGGTCAATAACCTCATGCAACAAATAACTATAATAATAACTATACAATAACCTCAGGTCAAAATCATGTTCCTAAAAGACTACTTTGCTAATCCATTCGAACCAATATGCCCCTGAGCTTTACCATTTAAATGCTGTAAATTATTACAGATCCTTGTCATATATCATGTCACTGATCTAATTTATCCCAGTGAGCTTACAGACCGAACACATTAATACTCACCCAGTGCCTCACAGCTGGTAAACTATGCGCAATTTCAGACCTGGGTGAGCTTGTGATTGGAATGCATGCTGTCAGCCTGGCTTGAAAGACCATTTTTTGAACAGTCTTGGGATGAAATGTATGCCTCCCTCCTCAGCTGGCATTTCTGAAGTCAGAGGCACATAATTAATGATGTCACTCATTGGGGATTGCACCACCGGCATGCTGGGATACACAGAGTCAAAGCCGAGTGCACTAGTGTGGCTTTTCTCGTTGTGTCCAGGCCATCAAGAGTTGTTGCCACAGTTAGAAAGAGATATGACCGTAGTCTCCCACCCTCGATGTGTGTCCATGTGTGCACGTTATTTCCCTGCAGGGCCGTAGTGCTGTGGGTACAAAGAGGAAGGCATGCACATAAAAATGAGCTACTTTTATGCCCTGTGTGGCCCCCTCCCCTCCCTTCATTCTGTTCACGCTGGGCTTCTTTATTACACCCACTCAAACAAACTCCCATCCCGCAAGAGTGCGTCCCAGTTTAATGAGGCCGGAGAGCACATATTTACTGAAATGAGAAACTCCCAATGAGAGCAATATCTCTTATGTGCACAGATATTAACAGTTATATGAAAGGGTGTTGAACGTTTGCATTCCCAATGAGCAATCAGGGCTGGATTGTGAATTCACAAAAACCTTAAGAACAAAAATTGTTAGGATGAATTATAAGTTTGTAAGGAAGTGTAATAAAAAAAGTTTTTAAATAATTTCTCTCTCTCGCATATGTACAAATGAATGTATATTATATAACAAATGAGATACTTGAATTGAAATTGAAATATTTAAATCTGTTTAATACTTAAATAAATAAAAAAACCTTAAGAATTTTTGTGAATCCAGCCCTAGATGCTTAAAATTTCTTCAAATGCAAATTTCTAATTTCTATATTACACACACACACACAGCATAAAGACTTCCAATAATGGGTCATATGATGCGATTTCAATTTTTCCTTTCTCTTTGGAGTGTTACAAGCTCTTGGTGCATAAAGAAGATCTGTAAAGTTGCAAAGACTAAAGTCTCAAATCCAAAGAGATATTCTTTATAAAAGTTAAGAGTCAACCACACCTACCTAAAACGGCTCGTTCTAACACACCCTCACATGTCTACGTCACGATGTGGGAAGATTTGCATAACGCCGCCCAAATGTTCACTCAAAGAAAGAATGCATAACTTTTATTCTCACTGTAGTATTATTGTTGGCGCTGTGTGTTTCGTTGTGAAAGCAAAACTACTTTGTTTGGCCCTTCAAAAGAGGACGATATCCACTTCATGGAGCTGATCCGTGCAGGTCGCTGAGGAAATACATCAACTTCGTGCTGTGGATCGCCGGATCGGCTTTCACCGTGGACGAAGCGGAGTCCAGCCCGGGGTCGTCACATGTGGTTGCCACAAGCCC
>NW_015505500.1:115201-139605 GCF_001515645.1 Sinocyclocheilus grahami
CGGACGCTCCTTCGTCGAATCCGCCGGCCGCGCCGTTCTCAAGCCCGCCGGCCGTACCTCACTCAAGCCACCAGCCTCCACTCACTCTAGCCTGCCGGCCACGGCTCACTCAAGCCCGCCATGTGTGATGCTGTGCGTTTCGTTGTGAAAGCGAAACTACTTTGTTTTAATATTTTTTATTTGTATTTGTTTATTTATTTTTATGTAACAAGCATCTTAAGGTTTTCTAAAACACAAGTACATTAGACGACAAAAGTAAAATATTGCGGTATTAATAAGCATTATGAATTGAAATTTACTATTTCAATTAAACTAAAATAAGGTTATTTATGGGGATGTTTAAGAACATTTTGCTTAATTTTATTTTTTTCTTTGCATTTTTTTTTCTAATGAACAATTTTAATTAAAAAAAAAAAGTAAAATACATTTTTTTTTTCTAAATCCAGCCCCAGACTCCCCAAATTTCTTAAAATCCAAATTTCAAAGTTCTGTATTAAAATATTATTTGTTTCAAAAAATTATTTTAAATATTTTTAAAATACAGCAGAATCTGAGATTTGTGTACACTGTAAAAATTATTTTTCAAAGTTGTAAATAAAACAATAAAATAACCATGTTTAATTCAATATGTTACTCACTGTTTCTTTGTAATTGTTTAAGTAATATAGCTTCTACAAAAAAAAAGAGTTTTTACAATGTAGTCCACTCTCTCTCATCATCGTTTTCAGCTCTCCAAATCCTACCTTTCAAATCCTGACCCTGTCCACTGCTTCCGTTCTGCTGTGAAGAGGAAAAAGGAACTTTGACTCCGGTCAAAAGCAGATAATTCACTGCAGGACAAAAAAGACTGAGGGTCACAAAGTCTATAATGGAGGAGAGAAAGAAATTAACAATCTCTTGAATAGCTAAAGGACAAGATCTAACGATCCAGGCTTAAACAGTAGACTACAAGCACGCAATGAGCCATTATTGATTGCTTTCTAAAATAGCTGAAAGCATGAGTATTTTTGGATGTCCAAGAATGGCTGTTATAGATGGATTATGTGATCAGTGGGTGCAAATCACAGCTATTCTGCATCAGTGCTTTATATAATTTAATAACGGTGTGAAGGAAACTCTTTCCTCTTTCTCAAAAGAGTTAAATTATTCATGTATAAAGCTGCAAGTTTTAGCTCATGTACATGAGCTGATACAGATGCAGGCAGGTTTTTGGCAACATATCAGATCAAATTTGCTGCAGACGATCTAAAAACATGTTTCAGCCATACTGGATTAATATTTAATTTTTGAACATATGCTTCAAAGGGCAAAAAACTGATTAGGTCGGCCACTTGGGAATTTTTTCAAAGTAATCCATCTTATTTTGGCTCACACAAGGTGATCTGCTTTGCTGTTCCTAGATCAGTACCTGGAGATGATCTCTTGAGACTCAAACTTCTGAAAGAAAGAAAGAAAGAAAGAAAGAAAGAAAGAAAGAAAGAAAGAAAGAAAGAAAAAAAGAAAGAAAGAAAGAAAGAAAGAAAGAAAGAAAGAAAGAAAGAAAGAAAGAAAGAGAAAGAAAGAAAGAAACTTAATGAAAAGCAGATAAACTCTGAGGGTAAATAATTCTTTAATTCTTAAACTGAATATACCTGATTCATCTTCAAAATGAATAGTTTCAAAATAAATAAAGGTGTTTTTTTAAAGTACTTGATTTATAAGATTATCTGAAGTAAATTTGGATGAGTGATGAAAATAAAATCTGCACGAGATGCTACTTTGAATCTGAAAGAAAGAAGGAAAGAAAGAAAGAAAGAGTGAAACTTAATGAAAAGCAGATAAACTCTGAGGGTAAATAATTCTTTATTCACTAAACTGAATATACCTGATTCATCTTCAAAATGAATAGTTTCAAAATAAATAAAGGTGTTTTTTTTAAAGTACTTGATTTATAAGATTATCTGAAGTAAATTTGGATGAGTGATGAAAATAAAATCTGCACGAGATGCTACTTTGAATCTGTAGCTTTCCATGCTACAGTCTAATCATTATAAACAACATTCACATCTAGATTAATGCATAAATGACATGCAAAAATCATTGAGTTTTCCAAATCCAGCTCCTAAACTTGTGCACTTCTCAAAAATTAATTTACTTCACCTCATCTAATTAGTTATGCCAGTTATGAATCTGCATAACCTTAAATGAAGGCTCTTAATGAAAAGCAGATAAACTCTGAGGGTAAATAATTCTTTATTCACTAAACTGAATATACCTGATTCATCTTCAAAATGAATAGTTTCAAAATAAATAAAGGTGTTTTTTTAAAGTACTTGATTTATAAGATTATCTGAAGTAAATTTGGATGAGTGATGAAAATAAAATCTGCACGAGATGCTACTTTGAATCTGTAGCTTTCCATGCTACAGTCTAATCATTATAAACAACATTCACATCTAGATTAATGCATAAATGACATGCAAAAATCATTGAGTTTTCCAAATCCAGCTCCTAAACTTGTGCACTTCTCAAAAATTAATTTACTTCACCTCATCTAATTAGTTATGCCAGTTATGAATCTGCATAACCTTAAATGAAGGCTGACAAGTCTGCATGCATATGATGAACTGTACTGTACGTTTAAGCATATCTATACATTGAAACCATAGATAAAGATGAAAGAGAAAAACATATTAGTAATGTTGCTGATTTATTGCTAAAAAACAGTGCAAACAAAATTAAGGAATATGTAATCAATTTCAATAAATCAAACAAAAAAAAATTTAATTACTTTTTAAATAGATGAATTAATAGACATGTAAAACTGTTGATTTAATTCATGTTTTAAAATGTAGTTAAATAAGATATTAAAATAAATTAATAAATCCATTTTTGAATTGAAAAATAAATGGACGTATTTAAAACTTAATTTGATTCATGTTTAAAATAATGACAAAAAACATTACCAGTTGCTGTGATTTGTCAATCAAAATGACACTGGAAAAATTCTACAAAATGTTTCATGCAAGAAACAGTCACACAGGTTTGGAGCAACGTGAAAGTTTTTATTTTCAGGTTAACTAACAAACTATCCACCCAACTTAGAGACTAATTCATCTCCAATCCGTAGTGGAGAAGTTTTTTTATCCAAGCAGAATCACAATTCATTATTTATTTGCCAGTGATAATAACTTTCAGAAACTTTGCCTGGGGTTGTTTAGAACACCATAAGTCTCACACAGCCCGAGCGTCCAAAAATAATTGTCTATACCTCTGTGATGATGTATGTTTAATTTAAAATAAGCCGTGCAACCGAAGACGTGTACATCTTTGCTTTGCTGTCACCACACACAACTACAGAGGAACGTGGAAAGATTACAGACAGCGGTCTGCAGTTGTGTGAATTAATGGCCGTATCTCAGTGGTGTTGCTGCTGGCCAGACGTTCCTCTGACTCTTGTATTGTTATATCAGTGTCAGCCAGATTAATGGTAGTAATGGAGACCTCTCCCCAACCACCATAATCACAGCCAGAAGACAGCCGGCCTGATTTCTACATCCGTCTCACAAGTGATATTTTAAGACTAGAGACTCCAGATGTAATCAAAAACATCCTCACATAAAGCTGAACCCCGCTCGACCACTGTCGCTTAATGCCTTCTTTGGCAGTCCAGGACATTGGCTCCACCAGCCCAGTCATTATCCAGCATGGGGTATAACCAACAAAATCATGAAATGGCAGTTTAGACAGCTTTACTAATGAAGGGAGAGTTCTAGTTTAGTTTGCTGGTGATTTGACCAGAGGAGAACTGGTATCCCCCAAAGTTTTTTCTCAATTTCTTTCACCAAATGGAGTTTGGGATCTTTAAAATTGCTTGGTTGAGGTTTAAAAGACACTTAATATTAATAAATATTGATTTGATGGCACTGGCAGTCGGATGAGAACAAAATTTGAACTAAATTGAGCTGAATAATAGCACTATTGTTTTCTGTAGAGCTGCTTTATAACTGAATTGAATGTGTTCATGATGAATTTTTCAACACTGACACATTGAACTAAACTGAATCAACATTGAATCGACTTGAGCTGAATAATGACACTACTGTCCTTAGTTGAGCCGATTATCACAGAATTGAACTTGTTTTGATATACTTACAATATATCAATATACTTTAGGTATTGAAATGAACTGAATCAACAACTAACTTGAGCTGAAAAAAATGACACTACTGTCTTTTGTAAAGCTGCTTTATAGTTGAATCGAATTTTGTTTATAATTGATGAGTTTTGCAACAGTCACTACGTTCACATGGACAACAATAATCCGATTTTAACACGATTAAGACAATACTCTGATTAAGAATCTACCACGTAAACAGAGATTTTTGATTACCTTAATCCGGCTAAATTCATATTCGAAGTAAACAGAAATCGAATTAAGACATGTGGAGTATTCCTATTTTAGTCGCATTACTGAAGTGCAGTATAGACATGTAAACACCTTAATCACATTATTACCGTCGTGTAGGACTTTTCGCCGCAAATGTTTGACAGCAAATAAAAGAGCTTCAACACCGCCATCATCTGTATTAGGGGTGGGACGGTTCAACTTACGGTTCGGTTTGTTTCACGGTTTTAGAGTCACAGTTTCGGTATGGTTCGGTATGTGCTATGTTTAGGGAAAAACTATACTGTCAAATAAAAATAAAGAAAATAAGAATAATCTACCTAATTACAAGCAACAGCACAAATAAATACAATAGATTAAAGATACAAATAAAATAAACAGTGATTTTCAGTTTTTTTTTTTTAGGTAGATCTAACATTAGTTTTTAGGTACAGAAATTGAATAAAGTAATGAAATGTAAAACAGAATTGCATATTTCACTGTATAAATTAAAGATGAATCTTAAAGTTACAAAAGCTATTCAATCAAGAGCAGTGAGTGATTTCTTTGTTGTTGCTGTTTGATTAATATTAAGAAAGTGCTGTCACTTTAAGAGAACGCACTGATCCAGTACGTTCAGCCGGCAATGTCTGCTATAGGATACTTACCAAGACGGGCATTTTCACATAATTTGTGTGTGAATTTGTCCATTTAAACACAATACTTCAGAGAGAGCTTAATATTTGCATGAAATCTTCTCACTAGGCTGTATGCACATACAAATAATTAACTGCACTTGAAGCTTTCATAAAATTAAAAATGAAACATCCAAAACTGTACATGGCATCATCACGAAGACGAACTATACAGTGGTGTGAAAAAGTGTTGGCCCCCTTCCTGATTTCTTATTTTTTTGCATGTTTGTCACACTTTAATGTTTCAGATCATCAAACAAATTTAAATATTAGTCAAAGACAACACAAGTGAACACAACATGCAGCTTTTAAATGAAGGTTTTTATTATTAAGGGAAAACAAAATCCAAAACTACATGGCCCTGTGTGAAGAAGTGTTTGCCCCCCTGTTAAAACTGTGGTTTATCACACCTGTAATGACATGTGCCATTAATCAAACTATGTACTATAACATGTAAAACAGGGAACATGAAAGGAATATTCTAAAAGCAACTCATGTAAACACCATAATCATAATATTGGCTTATTTAGAATAAGGTAAATAATTAGATTACTGATGTCCATGTAAACATAGTATTGACACTGTTATTGAACCAAATTGAATCATCATCGAACCGTCTCGAGATATACAGTATATGAAATGACACTGTCTTCAGTTGAGCCGCTTATCACTGAATTTAACTTGCTTTTTAATTGATATACTTTATGCTGCTTTATAGCTGAATCGAATTTGTTTATAATTGATGAGATTTGCATCATCAACACTGTTAATGAACTGAAGTGAATCAACATCGAACCGACTCGTGCTGAATAAAGTCAGTCTTCATTTGAGCCGTTTATTGCTGAATGAATAAAAAAATGAACTTGTTTTAGAATTGATATACTTTAGACAGTTATTGAACTGAACTAAATCAATACTGAACTGACTCGACAGTCTTCTGTAAAGCTGCTTTATAGCTGAATCAAATTTGTTCATAATTGCCTAATTATTTTAATATCGACCCTGTTATTGAACTCAACTGAATCAACATTAAATTGACTCGAGCTGAATAACAACACTGTCTTAAGTGGATCTGAACGGAGTATTTTATAATTGATCAACTTTAGAATGCTGAACTAAACTGAATCAACACTGAACTGACGAAAATTGAATAATGACAATATTGTCTTTTAGAGTTGCTTTAGAGCAGAATTAGGATTTGTCTTATATTTGATGAAGTTCACATCACTGATTCTGTTACTTCCCTGTTTAATACTGTTAGGCTGCTCTGCTTTGAAAAATCTCTATTGTTCAAAGCTCTATATAAATAAAGGTGACTTGCTTTGAAGATAATTCACCCAACGGAATAGAAAAATACAAATACCAGTGAAATAGTGGTTTAGTGCAGAAAAACAATGCAGTGATATACCTCCACAGTTTGAGCGGACAGCCTTGACCTGCTCTTTCAGCATAATATAAAGACCTGCGGTTTCAACTCCGTAAGGACTGATGAGAAAATAAGACACTTGGTGTGATAGAAACGCATCCATCACAGGACGTACAGCCTTCACCATTCGACAGAGAGGAAAAACTGCACCTAGACACACACAGCGCTCACACACATACACAGAGGGAATGAAAAACTCATTTGAAAACAGAAAGCTGAAAAGCAACATTCATTCAACCAATTTTTTTAAAAGCTTGTGACGACGCCCAGTTCTCAAATCCCGAAAAGGAGAAACAAAGTAAATCAATCTCTGATTTATTGAATCAAAGATTTATTGAACCATATATAAATATATCAAATAGTGATTTTTGACTTTTAGTTTAGCAAGCCGTCTCTGCACAAATACATATTCTGGCTCTCGGCAGTGTAATTGCTTTTCAGATTGCAGTCAACCGTCGTATTGCGTGGAACATTGAAGAATATGACTGAAAGACCCTCATTAGGCGCTTTCCAAGCATATGGGCTTTTACTGTGCAACTGAGACCTTGAGAATTCAGCCATGAATGTGCGAGCGTCTGCTAGGGCATAATTATTGATCTAACAAGAAAGAAAAGCTCTGTACGAAATGAGTGCTTACATGGGTTTGCGTCTCGATGAGTGTTTCACCTCAAGGTGAGAGCGTGACATTCAGCAGGAAAGGCTGGAATTATGATCCGCACACCTAGGTTTCTCAGTAATTACTCATATTGTGCACATGCAAATTTGTGCATTGAATGCATTATTTAAATGAGTCCAATTACAAAGCTTCTATTTTGCTTCCCTGTCGGAGTCTCAAATTCTCTGATATCGCCATCTGTGTGATTTTCTTTAAGGTTAAACTTGAGGATCACTTCTGGAGTCTATCATAAAAAGGGCTTCAACACAAAACACGTTACTGAAGTTAGTACCAATACACTTTTATGCAGAGTATAGATGTTTACTTAGATGCAAACGCAAATGAGGCTGCGAGGGATGAAAGTCAGTTCAATGTCATATAGACTTATGGTCTTTAGTCATGTTTGACTTTTAAATGTTTTTTTGTCTACAGGACATTTACTGTATTTATAGTCTTATTTAAATAGTCCATTGACTGATGCAGAAATGTCTGTCATACATGGAGAGAGCTAACACATTCCTCTAAAAAAAAAAAGATATTAACATGTTTACTTCAACATTTATACATTTGTTCAGAACAACTTAGAATGCATTCAGTTCATTTCATTCCCTGGGAATCAAACTAAAATCTAAAACCATTAAAAATTATTTTTGGTATTTGAAACAAAGCTGAAATTATATGTAATATATATATTCAATTAAGCTGTCAAATTCAACTAACTAAAACTAAAATGAAAACAGCTACATAGAAATAAAATGACAAAAGCACATACAATTACTAAAACTAAAATTCAAAGAAAAACTGAAAACATAAAAATAAGTTAATTAAAAAATATCAATAAATACTTTATACTAACATTCCCCTTCTAGTTATTTTAGCAGTACAAAAACTTGCTGCTTGATGTTGCAAACTGGTATTTGTGGTAACACATTAATTTACTATAGTAATCATAAACAGGTTTGTAAAGCAAATAGTTTTACCATTTCCTGCACTTTGTTATTGTTCTAATTACTTACTTATAGCAGCTAAATCAAGTCTTGCATGTTCAAAGGAAATTGTATACTCTAACATTGGAAAATAAGGTGTATATCCATTTAGCTACAGGAACCACATATGCTTCTTGCAAAAAAAAAATCAATAGACATGGCAATCAATGGAGAAAGATGCTTGTTTCTCCCATATGGTGTAGTTACAGCATCTACCAGCAGGGGCTAACTGTACATACTAGCCAACACCACCTGGATGCATGATGACTAAAAATAATTGGATTTAATGGATTTAAATATGGTAAAAGTATTAAAAAGCATTGTCAAATTCATCAAAACATAGCACAGCAGAATTTGCAGACACAGATTCCGTACAGGCCTGGTTATAATCCTGCTCTGTGGAATGTGTATGTGTGAGTGTGTATTTCCTGTTGCTGTGCTAATGAAAGCTCATTGACACCCTGATCACAGACCATGCAGCCACTGGGGCACGTCACTAATTAACACCGACATAATCCGTGTCCCGCTCTGACCTTTCCAGGCCTTCCAAGGTTTGTGCTGCTGGCACCAAAATTGATGTCAATTATTTCAAATAGCATGTATTTTCACCATGAATAAGTGTTGTCTGAAATGACTGATAATTATGTTTCATGAAATGTGATAAAGAGGACAAAAGGAAGGTGTGCTTTGAATGGGCTATTCCTGCTTAGTATTTCCTTTGATGATGGGCACATTTTGATGTGATTACATTCCAGATAATACGGTCATTTATCCTGAGCTTTTTGGATATTGGACCATAATTCATAAAATGCTATAAATGGCTTCTGTTATCCAAGTAAGCCCTTCATGATCAATGAGAAAAGAGTCTAGTGAACCTTAAAGGGCTTCTTTATTGAGTATATATAGTGACCCCAAAATGCACTTGAATACTTAAGCCACACATCAAAATGTCTGAATTATATCACGTTATATATGAAAATATCAAACAAAGTGGATATTCTGCAAATAGAAGATGCTAGAACTTTTCTCAGAACTTTTAAAATAACGCATGAGACATTTTGTGGCTTCGGTGTCCAAACGCTTTTTGGGGGCACAAGCAATGCATGCTTGGAATAACAAACGAGAACAACTTTTGGGGGAAAAGCTCTGGCAATGGTGCAGAGGAAAGCATAAAACATAAAGAATAACAACAACCAAAAACTCTTTTGAGTGTCAGACGTCAGCGCTGTCTGGTGTCGTTTCACAGGTGACGACAACAACAACAGATCTGTTTAAAGGGGTCATGTTTAATGCAAAAACATCTCTAAAGTGGCAGTCTCACAGAATGTATTGAGCAATCTCAGGAAGCCTCATGTGCACATTACAGTTCAGGATGGTAAAATATTCCTCAAAACAACCATTAACCCTAAAGACCCACCAAAGCATAATTACAACACTTGTAAGCTATTAACTAAAACCTATTTTTCACTAAATACAGGTTAACCAACATATAAATACATCTTATAATCAAAAATGTATCACAATATTTATTATTTGAATAATTATTGATCATATCCTCAAGATAGTCAAAGCATATGTAATTAAATACTTAGTTTGCCACTATTTTGCAACTTAAAATTTGCAGGATTGCAATTTTGTGCACTGTTTTTGAATAATTCACCCCAAAACAAAATATGCATAAACATAATTTTAAAACAAGTGGCTATCTAAAAACAAGAAACACATTATCAGTATAAATACTTAGGTCTCTGAGGGTTAAACTTGTGTTGAACCTATTAAACTCCTTTACAAGGCCTCATTGTACCTTAAAGTTACCAAACAGCTGTCATTGTCCCCCGAAGCACCATAGTTCTGAATCTCATAACCATGATCACATCCAACTGCTGAGGAAATGGAAAGAGGAGTCGGTTTAGAGAATTTAAGACTATTTCAGGTTTTATAGTAAGCACATTTGGCGGCTAATATCCCACAATCTTTTCTCATCGAGTCTTTTCTGCTTCAGTATTGTAGTACAAGGCTCTAGGCCTACTTTAAGCTAAGAAAATTGCTCTTTGAGTCATAGGTCTAATCAGAAAGAATGCTCTGATGATTATATCCCAAGGATTTCATAACCGCCGATGATTTAGTATCGTGGCACCAACAACAGTAAATGAACAACAACGCCGGTCACAAATAACCAAGGAGGCCATTTGTAAGAATTTAGGAGCTGCGGTGAAAAATGTCTTGAATCCCAGCTTGTGTATTTTCATCACAGACATCCTTCGGAGAAAATGGAACATCTGTCTCTCTCTCACCATAGTTTTATGCTCATATTTATACATCTAACAGTATTCTAATGGTGTGTAGAAAATAATAGCATATGATGTTTAAAACAATCTGCAATTCAGCCCAAATGTCAAACTGGTTAAACAACTAACTCACTTGACATTATGACTTCAGATTCCAAACGAACTTGAACTCTTGAGCTGATTTTAGTGACTCCTCCTCAGCTTGGTGAAATCTATAACGCCTCTGGACCATCATGACACCTGCACTGCTTACAGGCAATTTGCTGACTAATGATCTGAAAAGGAGTGGACTATTCATAATAATAGTAGAACAACAGTTAGTGGTAATGAAGTGCAGACAGAAAATATTGTTACTGTATTGCTGTAATTATTTTCTTTTAATTGTTCAACTTCAAATCATTGGAAACAATTTATTTAGAGTTGCAACTTGGATTAAACTTAGATGCAACTTGGTTTTAATGTATGAATATAAACATAAGAAAATATTATAGAATCAGTGTCTGCTTAATAGTGTAAAATGCTTAAAACTGGACTAAAATCAAAACCAAGAAGATTGTGTCTCATTTCAGAAGACTGAAATGACTACTGGAGTGCAGATGTGTGTGCTGTTACCAGGGTTAATTGTCAATCTGATCCCTAAGATCTCTGTTAGCAGCTCTGCCATGACTCAGACCTTTCTGCGGTGACGCCTGTCATTAATGTTTCAGAGCTCAAGCACTCTGTTGAGAGTGTTGCTTGTCTGCTGATGGTGCTGTATTGATAAATGAAAAGCATTAAGCAGAAGCTTGTTTGATCTGCTCAGTGGAGGAAGCCACAGAAGCTGCTGGCATACCAATTTACACCCATCACTTATCTGTCCTTGCATGTTGTCTGTAAGCACTCATGTTTATTTGTAACTATATATTGCTGATATGAGGTCTTGGGGGTGGGCTCTTTTGATATGGGCCAATAAACAATCGCCTAGAAACCATACCTTCAAGCACCATCACATTGTGGCAGGAAGTTCCAGTCACATTTTTCCCGTTTTGTAGTCCAGATAAGGTTATACCGTATATTTATACGCACCGGGTTATTCTAGACAAAAAGCAATCAGTCACCAGATCCATTTACTGCAAAACACACTCCTTAACACCTGGAGTGTGTTTTGACTGAACTCCCATCTGCAGGAACGAAATTAACTTTTGCCAGGAAAGATGCCAACTATCACATCACCATTAAATGGCCTCATCAGTTTGTGCCACGTTTATATGCACTGCACAGATGTCAATACACTACGTAAAATCAAAGCCAATAATAGGCACTTCACAGTGAAAAGGAGGCAAGAGACAATGACAAAAATCTCTCAGCTGTCCACGCAATGTGACAGTACAGTTTTTTTCCAATCAACACCCACAATTCCATTTGGCTTGGAAATTTATTTTGTTTCCTTTGCCCTGTTTCCTTTTTTCACAGTTAAGTGGTGGGATACCAGTTTAACCTCAAGCTAACTGAAAAGAAAAAAGTGTCTAAAGGGATAAAAAAAAAAAAAATAGTATATCATAAAGACTGATGAAAATCAGATGTTAGAACTGCTTTTTGGTTTCCGATGATGGGTCCAAAATAGCAGCACCTACAGTATCTAATATTCTTAATATTCTTGAAATAATTAATGTGGCCAGTTGGACCAGCTTGATAGTTTCTACAGGCCACAGACTCTCATTTATCCTTCTCATGCTTAAGAATGACTGAACTGATAGATAGATAGATAGATGATGGAACGATAGATGATAGAACAGCTAGAATGATAGAGCGATACATAGATAGATCAAAAGAATGATAGATGATAGAATGATTATTAGAACCATAGAACAATAGATAGAATGACAGAACAAAATGATAGATGATAGAGTGACAGATAGAACTATAGAGCGAACTATAGATAGATGTGTGACAGCAGGCAAAATGAAACGACCTCGGCCTCACCTCTGTGGCGTCTCTTTGGCTCTGACATGCACTTCTGCTGTGATAGCTTCACTCAAACACTATCTGCAATCTCTGTTCCTGTGGTTTGAAGAGACAGAGACATTCAAGTATAATGCCGTTTTTTTTGCCTGGGTTATCTGCACTAGTTGATCATCTCGCTCTCATATTCTACTCATTGGACTCCCTCTGTGCTCTGGTAAGTATTGTGTTTCTGGTAATTCAAATGGCTGCCTGTATGATAACGCTAATGAGACTTTTTGCAATTAACCCGATGGTCTCGTCAGGTGGGCCTGAGGGGAAATTTGTGCTGATGGTGTCATTATGGGTTAGATCACAGCGAAAAGAGAATATCTGAAAAGAAAAGTCTACAAATATATCAGGAAAGGAGCCAGAGGACAACGTTATGCTACTGCAGAACCGCGATACGATTCAAAAGGGTGGTATTGATGGTGTGTGATGAAAGCAGCGCTCCAGCTTGACTGAGGAAGCGTGTGTACAATATGTAATGCGTGTTATAAATTATTGGCTTCTTCTGACAGGGAATGGATGGGTTATGCTCGTGTGGTAATCTTCTTCTGCCTCTCGTCTCCTCTTCGCTTCCTTTCTTCGGTGCCTACTTTGAACATAAAAGAGTTTTACTTTTCGCACAAAGTCTGTAGATTTTAACTCTCTTAGTTTGAGCCTGATCCATAAGCCTATTCTATCCCAAAAGGAACAAGAATTGACTTCTATCATCCCATCCATTTGCTGTAGAAGCTGACCTATCATTGATGCTACTGGGCTTTGAATTAGCGGACAGGGAGAGTTAAAGTCATGCATTCTAATCACACGCTAATCAGTCCAAATTAGAATTGATACAGAGAGAAAATGGATTCATCCCCTCACCCCTTGAGATTATGGAGTTTAATAGAGATGGATAATGCTTGTGATATCTTCTTCAAAGACCCTCAGATTGATTGTGTGTCCATCAGTACACAGTAAGTAGATATCCAATGACTGACACTTGAACATCAGTGCTAAAGGGACAACCCTCATGAGCTTCACCTGAAGTACAGGACAAATTCAAAACTGGACTGTTAGCAAAAATTACAGCAAAAAGTATGACTAACATTTATTTTTATAAAATACTACTGACAAAACGGCATCTTTAACTACATGTTGCAATATAAACAACCAGTCAGTAAATACAGTTATTTAAATCTTAAGCCCCGTTCACACCAAGAACGATAACTATAAAGATACTGATTTTAGCCTCCACACCAGCGAATGATATTGTCTGTTTATGTTAAATGCACGCTCGTCTGCCGCTTTAAAGGGGTCATATGATGCGATTTCAATTTTTCCTTTCTCTTTGGAGTGTTATAAGCTCTTGGCGCATAAAGAAGATCTGTAAAGTTGCAAAGACTAAAGTCTCAAATCCAAAGAGATATTATTTATAAAAGTTAAGATTCAGCCACGCCTACCTAATTGAGCTCATTATAGCAGGATGAATTCTGATTGGGCATCAATGTTTGTATCGTTCACCAGCTGGAAAAATTAATTCTGAAAGTGATTCCAACAATATTGTTTCTCTGTGCCTTTATCATTATAGCTGTGGTGTGGACTCTGTTATTCTTAAATATTCAGAACGATTTTTAGAACTATATCTTTATCGTTATCTTTAAGCCCCATTCACACCAAGAACAATAACTATAAAGATAACGATATTAGCGTACACACCAGTGGACAATATCATCTGTTTATTCTCAATGCGCACTTGTCTGCTGCTTTAAAATTTCAAGCTCGTTATAGCAGGATGGATTCTGATTGGGCGTCAATGTTTTTATCGTTCATCAGCTAAAAAAAAATGGTTTTGAAAGTGATTCGGAATGATATTGTTTCTCTGTGCATTTATCGTGGACTCTGCTATTCTTTAATACTGATAACACATTTTTTAACTATATCTTTATCGTTATCTTTATAGTTATCATCCTTGGTGTGAATGGGCCTTTAGAGTTAGTTGTTAGTGTCAACGCTAATGCACAATAACATTGTTTATTATAAGCGTACACTGAAGTTATGTTGTAGCCACTTTAAATGCTTGAGCTGAGTGGATTCTGAGTGGCTGTCAATGTTTTTATTGTTCATTAGCTGGAAAAATTTGTTCTGAAATTGATTCCAATGATGTAGTTCTTTGTCATTATCTTTGGTGTGGACTATTATTACAGAATGAGAACAATTATTAAAACTTTAGTTCTCGTCCTGGGTGTGA
Source organism: Sinocyclocheilus grahami (assembly GCF_001515645.1). Lineage (NCBI taxonomy): Eukaryota > Metazoa > Chordata > Actinopteri > Cypriniformes > Cyprinidae > Sinocyclocheilus > Sinocyclocheilus grahami. The sequence goes on from NW_015505500.1 coordinate 129,831, forward strand.
ACAGCCCTTAATACCCTGCACACTTCATATGATTTGTTTCAAGTGCTTTTCAAAGTAAGTAAGGGACCGTGATGCTGACTTTCGAATGACTTTCTCCCATTCATCAAGCAGATTCTTCAGAAAGTGGAATTTGGCAGTCATAAGGGGGATAATTAATGTGAAGGAGAATAAGAAAGCATATTTACCAGAGAAAATCAAGCTAATGCAACTCCTCAAGCCTAATACAGAGACAGATAGGTATTAATTATCAGTTAATCAGTTTAATTACCCATAATTAGCCTTTTCTAATTATCCTACCATTTTGGTCTGCAGATACATCATCAACATCCACGTCACAAAAGCCTTGTATTGTCAATTTACAATGAGCCAACACCAGACACACACAGCTTTCCAAGTGACTGTTGGCCAACAATCAGTCATTAAATCATTAACCTGATTAATGTGTACAGCTCGTTACGATTACACAAAGATGAAATCAACTGATGACGTACAACTGACTTTTTTATCTGAGCATATACACAAGTTTACGGGTGGTCCTTTTTTTTATGCAATTGAGAAAGTAAGTAAAAAATATGCACTCTGAGGGAACTTTTTACAGCTTAAAATTATAACTGCTTCTGCCTCCTACTGAGTAAACAGTATGCAATATTTAGCAGTTGTTGTGAAGGAGAAAGACACCTCTCTAATGATCTAATTCATTATTCACTGTGTGAGTTACAGATGGCAAGGGTGAGAGATTGCATCTATGTGCTAATGACGGCCTGTCAATGCGATGCCTCCTCTCGATACAGCTTCCTTAGGATGGGAATAAGAGACTGCAGATGTTAATATATGCCTTAAAAAAATCCAACCGACACTACACAAGACTGCATCAACGGTCTGTGAGTCATTGAATATTCAAGGATTGACATATCACACATACTTGTTTGACTGTCAATCAAGACAGCAATCAAGCATTAAAAGCTTAGAATTTTTCATATTTACTGATGTCATATAACAGGCTGGGACTGGAAAACAACTTGTGCACCTATATATAGGGTCAGCATTATTGAAATTTTGGGTAAAAAAGGTGCATTATCTATTGAATCAATGTATGACGCACAGCTCATACAGAAGTCAATGTTAAACCAAGCAGCTTTCTGTTGGTCATTGCAGACTCATGTGACCAACTTGAACCCATTTGGAAATCTTTTTCCCAAACGTAAAAAAAATACCCAATCACGTGGTGGATTCCTATTAAAAATACTGTTCTGTGCATTTTCACTGGCAAAACCCAAAGCTAAATGTGTCTGGCCTCTATGAATGCTACTTTTCAGACTGTACAATATGAGCCCACTGAGATCTTGGGTAAAAGTAAAAAAAAACTTTTTTTGACATCAGTAATCTTATTTCAGACTATACATCCTAAAGCTTTTACAATGATTAGTAGCATTGACACAATCATGTCATATTCCAACATAATTACAGACAAGCAACAATGAAGTCACAAGCAGGACTGTAGATACAAAATTACATATGCTGTCAGAAATTTGTTCGAGGAAAAGATTAATAAACAATTGAATTCAATACCTTGAGTCCAGTAATTAGCCAAGGACAGGAAAATTGTACTTTAGGCACAAAAGGCTAAAAGGAAAAGCAGACTAGAACAGTTATAAATGTGACGTAAAACATATATATATATATTGAAATCAATTATGTATTCCAGAATTCTATGCAAGAAAATGTAAATTTTTTGGTGAGGGAAGTTTGATAATGCTTACGGTATGTAGAAAGGTTTGCTTTATCATACTTTTTGCACATCACTTTTGACCAATTTACTGCACTTATTTATTTACTATGCTTTATGCATCCCACTGAGTGGGAGTTTGTGTTCTTATATTTATGATTCCCTGAGTGAGAATACTTTAGTATAAGAATCCCAACAAATCAAAGAGAGTGAATGCAAGTGGGCTATATTCACAATGTGTTTCATAAAACAGTGTCCTCTTCACATATCGAGCATATTGTGTTATAAAATCATTGCAACAGTTTCAGTATTATTCTGTACCACAAGCACTTTCAGTCCCTGCTGATCTTCGGTGGTCTATTTCCTTCTAGCTGCTCCTTGGTAAGATGCTCCTCATGTCCGAGAGCACCATGGATCTGTAGTTGCGTTCCAGCCCCTCCATGTACTCCAGGTAATTACTCACCCTGAAGCCGTGGATCGGTTCCTCCTGCAAGCGGGCAAAAGAAGCACAGATTTGATGAGCAACGCTTGTGAGAGCCGGTTTGCGGAAAAGAGGTAGAACGGGTTTATAACCGCTTTAGAATAGAGTTTCGATGAGAGTTTGATATTCTTGTTCCAGTCGGAGCAGATCCTGATTATCCTGCACACAGAGTGGCTAAAATCACCCTGAAAATTGTGTACTGCTGAATGAAATCATGCAAGATTTTACGCATATTGTGCCAAATCTCACTGCCTAGTAACAAATGGCATATTTTAATGAAACAAGAGGTCGCTATGCGAGATGTGGCTACACGTTCTGGTACTAAATAAACAATGCACCGCCTAATATACTCTGACATTTAGCTGGGGATAAATAATATTGTTTAGACAAAGCCAAATGATTTACATTTTGTTTACGATGAGTCAGCGAATGCAAGTCCTAAAGCTGTGCCTCAAGTTACAGAAGGACACTTCGGTTCATGGTGAATGGATGAAAATGAGAGAAAGAATAATAAACCTTTATGAGTTTGCTGCGTTAAATAAAATATGCCTACAGTGTAAGCAGTTTTGTGATATAACTGCAGAACACAGGAGTTGGTATGGCAATCACAAACAAAATAGATAAGTTCACAATGTTTTAAGAGCAAACAAAAAACTAATGACTGGAATAGTCTATTACAAAACAAATGATAAACACTTTCATCCACTGCTGATGAAAGCTAGATAATGCCATACATTTAAATACGGAGCATCTTTATATACAACTGAATAGAATCAGATAATAACTGACAATAAGTGGAAAAGTAAACTAAAGAAAAATAAAGATCATGAACTGGAATATGAAGACAGAACGCTGGTCTTCTCAATCACAATTTCAATCACATACAATTAGATTCCATACTGTAACATGACCTATTATAATATCTCATCAACTCTATGGTGAACTTACAGGAATACTTCACCCAAAAATGTATTCACCTTCAAGCCAGTCCAAACTTGTAAGAATTACTTACTTTCAAGGAACACAAAATTAGATGCATCAGTACCAGAGGTGCTTAGTATCACTGATGTCAAACCTGGTGTGATGAAGTTTGAATATTACATTTTGGGCTTTTGTTGTATGTCAAAAAGCAGCTTGGAGATTCTTAAAATGAAACACTAAAAATGACATTTTAAGTACAAGTACCCATTATCTAAAGACATTAAAACTATTCCGCTGCCTATTGTTACTGATAAAAACAAAGAAAAAAAGCCTTAAATGGTTTTGCAGGATGCTTTGAACTCACTAGCCAGACTGTGTCATGGTTTTCAAAGTGTTGGCTGTATTCAGCAGTGACAGACAATTGCTTTTGAAATCCTGCAAACAAAGAATGACTTTAGTTGGGTTTGATTTCTACAATGTTGAATCATCCCAAATGGATTCATTGTACATTTACTCTGGCATTCAGCTTCAGAGTGACATCGGAAGGGATTGTTACGAGTAATTTCCATCCAGATCTTTAATTTAGATGAAATATAGATACGTTTTGTAATCTTGGATATGTACAAAACCTCAGAAACCTTCCAGGAATTGTCTGAAACACTTTTTCTATTGTACAGGGCACACCAACGAACACACAAAGACTGAAAAGTTTTTAAATTTTAAGGGTGAAACAAGGACAAGAGTGCGTTTAATCTGATTTACTGCAGACACGCTTGCACACTGTAAACCTCTGTGCATCCTTTAAAACAACACCGGCTCAGGATTTTTTCACCTTAAAGGACTAGTTCAGCCAAAAATGAAAATTCTATCATTATTTACTCACCCTCATGTCTTTCGAAATAGACTTTCTTTACTTTGCGGGGCAATTTTATGAGGTTATATGATATATGGTTTTATTCTTTTTAGAGCTTGACTGTCCCAGATCCCCATCCACTTTCATTAAACGGAAACGAGCAGTGTGAACATTCAGCTAAACATCTCCTTTGTGCTCCACAGAAGAAAGTCATACTGGTTTGGATTGAGGATGAGTAAATGAGATATTTTCATTTTAAAAAGTTATACTGCACCTTAAGAAAGACCTGCAGGTCCTGCGTCTGTGTGTGCTGCAGAATGTCCTGCTGCAGGTGACGGAGGGCAGAGATGCACATGTACACCTGGTAATCTGGTCCCATGATGACGCATGTGGCTACATAGTGACAGATCTCAGACCAGTCCAGGTAGTTCCAGAAGCACTGACCAAGCCACTGAATACAGATCTGCATAACAGGTGGAAGGACAAACTGAGTGAGGAAAGGAGAGAGAGCCAGAAAAGTAGATTTGAGAAAATGCAATGTTTGCACCATAAATGTTTTAAATCAATCGATATGAGATGCTGGAAAAATAAATGAGAGCTCAAAAACTTCTGAGTATCGAATTCTAACATGATGCCATCAAGGTCTGATGCAGTCTATTACCTGTTAAGAGTCCTAATTAACCACAAAACAAATCATCACATCACTTTCTAAATAAGCTTTTTTGTTATTTTCCAGTAAAAATATCTACATTTATTTGAGAAGTGAAACTGCAAGATATTTTTTTTTTAAAGAAATGAATACTTTTATTTAGCAAAAATAAATGCTGTTCTTCTGAACTTTCTATTCATCAAAGAATCCTGAGCATAAAATTGTAAAAATAAAACATGAAACATAAAAAAGAGTTTCCATAAAAATCTAAAGCAGTAGGGCATCAAAATTGATGGTAATAATAAGAAAGATTTCCTGAGCTGCAAATCAGCATATTATATTGATTTCTGAAGGATCCTGGAATAATGGTTGCTGAAAATTCAGCTTTACCATAAAATGAATAAGTAACATTTTAAATATATTAAATATAACACAGCTATTTTAAATTGTAATAATATAAATGTCATTACTGTATTTTGATCAAATAAATGCAGCTCTGATGAGAAACTTTTTTCTCATCAGTTTATTTTTGACTTGCATCTTGTTTTACATATAAATCTAACAAAACTATGTGGTTTATGCTTATAATAGTATTTTCACTGGAAAACAAGACAAAAAATGACTTTGTATGAATAACAGGAAAAATGTTTCTTGAGCTCAGACAAAAAAATAAATCAAGTCTCTTAAATCATAATATGCAGAAATCCCTTTCATCTACAGGCTAGATGCATTTCTGTGGCAGTGAACTAAGTTCAGGTCATATAATCCTCCCTTAGAAGCGGTTCAATTATTCTGCGGTATCGTAGATGGCGTTCCAGTTCTGCCACACGTACATGCCTCCTGTACATTCAGACCACTCCAGCATGCAATTTATACAGTATCTGTATCTCTCTTTCAGACACTCTTCATGCTTTGTCTTGAATTGGAAACACTCTCCCCGAGTGCAAAGACACGGATGCCCTCTATGATGGAGGTGACACTCAATTTAAAACTTAAAATCTTCTTTCCTTCAGTTTTTGTCCATTCAAAAGTAGTTATAAGTTTTAGAACTTTGGATATTTTTGTAGCAACTGTAGAGGTTTTTTTTGCATTTTACTGCTGTGTAAAAGTTCCCACACCGATGACCTTCAATCATGTATTGACTGCAGCCTTTAGCAGATCAATACTTCGGTCTGGTATAAATAACTTTCCTGTCACAACTTCTGTCATGGACTGAAGAGAAAGTTTTTTGTTTTTATTTTTACATTTATATATCATATAAAGAGTCTTTTTTTTCTTTCCATGGCTCAAGTAGCGTCTCTCATGAACTCATGTGACATGAAATACTCCATCTTACACCCTCTGTTTTGCAAAAAAATTATAATAATAAAAATAAAATATACACACGCACACACTGTACGGTAAATCTTAACACGCTGCCTCGAACTCAATGACCAAATGTACTGAAAACAACAATTTCCACAATCTTCCTCTGTGTTTTAGTGTAACATTTTGATTTGTAAAACAAAAAAGTACAGGAGCACTTCTTGTTTTCATCTGTCCTTAGAAAGAAGAGAAACATGTTGCTCAGGAAGATTTTAAGCTTATTGCTTAAAGTATTTTTATATTTTTATATGGGTCTATGAGTATGTGTGTGTTTTGATAATTCAAAAATGCTCTTTTTTAATTTTTTCCACTTTTTATATACAGTATCTCACAGAAGTGAGTACACCCCTCACATTTTTGTAAATATTTTATTATATCTTTTCATGTGATAACACTGAAGAAATGACACTTTGCTACAATGTAAAGTAGTGAGTGTACAGCTTGTATAACAGTGTAAACTTGCTGTCCCCTCAAAATAACTCAACACACAGCCATTAACGTCAAAACCGCTGGCCACAAAAGTGAGTACACCCCTAAGTGAAAATGTCCAAACTGGGCCCAAAGTGTCAATATTTTGTGTGCCCACCATTATTTTCCAGCACTGCCTTAACCTTCTTGGGCATGAAGTTCATCAGGTTGCCACTGGAGTCCTCTTCCACTCCTCTATGACGACATCACGGAGCTGGTGGATGTTAGAGACCGTGCGCTCCTCCACCTTCCGTTTGAGGATGCCCATGCTTGGCCAATCCATCACCTTTACCCTCAGCTTCCTTAGCAAGGCAGTGGTCGTCTTGGAGGTGTGTTTGCGGTCGTTAACATGTTGGAATACTGCCCTGCGGCCCAGTCTCCGAAGGGAGGGGATCACTGTATGGTCTTGGCCACCGTACTGTGGGTCGTGGCAATTTTCTTATAGCCTACGCCATCTTTATGTAGAGCAACAATTCTTTTTTTCAGATCCTCAGAGAGTTCTTTGCCATGAGGTGCCATGTTGAACTTCCAGTGACCAGTATGAGAGGCCATCTTTATGTAGGGCAACAATTCTTTTTTTCAGATCCTCAGAGAGTTCTTTGCCATGAGGTGTCGTGTTGAATTTCTAGTGACCAGTATGAGAGAGTGAGAGCGATAACACCAAATTTAACACACCTGCTCCCCATTCACACCTGAGACCTTGTAACACTAATGAGTCACATGACACCGGGGAGAGAAAATGGCTAATTGGGCCCAATTTGGACATTTTCACTTAGGGGTGTACTCACTTTTGTGGCCAGCGGCTTAGACATTAATGGCTGTGTGTTGAGTTATTTTGAGGGGACAGCAAATTTACACTTTATACAAGTTGTACGGGAACCTTTTCATAGTACCAGAACTAATTGTGGAACTACCCACTTTCTGGCGTTTTCGCACCGCCGGAACTGGGTGCAATTTTAGTACCGGACTACCTTTTTCGAGAACCAAATTAGCCCCTAATCCGGAGCAGGGTCTAACCAGCACAACTGGTACTAATCGTGACGTAAGTAGACATGTAGACGTAAGTAAACGCCGTGTAAACATACTGTAAACATTGTGTCAACTTATTTTGCAAGTATGGAGAACAGCGATAGATGGACGGACGCTGAAGTGCAGGCACTTGTAGCAAATGTAGCACTGCCAGTTGTCGTTGGAGATTCTTAGTCCTCCTTTCCGTTCTTTCAATCGCTTTACGTATACGTCGACTTTCCATGTCCATTATTGTGAAACCCGCGAGACGTAACAAAAACACAGCTCCCATCACAGCGTCCTCCATCCTCCTGTTGTTAATGTTCTTCTTCTTTGTTTATGTTGTTGAATGCCGCACACAAATGATGTCGCTGTCGACCGGCTTACATCACTTCTTAGTACACACTGTCGGTGCGAATGCAACCCTTTAAATGGTACTGGGAAATAGTTAGCGCAAAATCGTCCCAGTACTTTAGTACAGTACATTTAGTTCTGGAACTAAAGCGGTGCGAAAGGCCCTATTGTAGCAAAGTGTAATTTCTTCAGTGTTGTCACATGAAAAGATAATAAAATATTTACAAAAATGTGAGGGGTGTACTCACTTCTGTGAGATACTGTATATACAGCTACTAAAAGCATCTTTCAATCTAACAACAGTAGTGAATTTCAGGCACACAGAGAAATATGTTTTTAGTCATGTCAGAGGAATTATATAAGATCCATGCCTATTGAAAGTGTTCAAAGGATAAAGAATAAAAAAATATATATAAATAATCTAAACGCAGAAAACACAGTTACTCTTCAATATGTTTGTCCTTGACTGCTAGAAAAAGGTCATATCTGACTCAATCTGACAGAAGACTTGAGGCAGAGCTTTGAGATCATGCATATAAACCCCAGAGAGAGCACAGTGTTGAGTAATCACTGAATTTGTCTATGAAGATTGTCAGTCATTCAGGTCATAGCAGAATGTCCTTGCATCTTTATATTTATACCCTGGCAGTGTAACACTCATTCACCCAGCGATCACGATTCACACCGTCAGTGATTTAAAGGGGTCATATGATGCGATTTCATTTTTTCTTTCCCTTTGGAGTGTTACAAGCTCTTGGTGCATAAAGAAGATCTGTAAATTTGCAAAGACTAAAGTCTCAAATCCAAAGAGATATTCTTTATAAAAGTTAAGAGTCAGCCACACCTACCTAAAATGGCTCGTTCGAACACGCCCCCACATATCTACCTAACTATGTGGGAATATTTGCATAACGCCGCCCAAATATTCACGCAAAGAAGGAAGGCGTAACGTCTCGGTTACTTGTGTAACCCTCGTTCCCTGAAGGAGGGAACGGAGACGTTACGTCAGTCATGACTGACGAATTGGGATCTCGCCCGAGAGCCCAAACACCTTTGAGTGTAAAATAAACAAGCCAATGACAGTTGGCGTGCGTGTTTCGCCATGTGCACCCCGCGGGTATAAAAGGAATGAGGGTTACACAAGTAACCGAGACGTTCGCTTTCAGTCAGTCACGTTCTACGTTACGTCAGTCGTGACTGACGAATTGGGACCCGTATGGAAAACGCCACTATTGCTGACCCCCTCCAGTGCCCTGCGGAAGCCGGCAAGTCCCCCCACACCAGCTGGGGCAGAAGATGAAGGGGGAATCACTACACACGGGCACCTAGCCCAGCACAAGGGCTGACGTTGGGCATGCACACGAGTGCTGAGCCTGGCGTCTGGCGCTCCGCCACGCCGGACCGCCGAGGATGCAGGAGGAACTCCAACAGGGTTTGCCATGGGGAACTGAACTGAGAAGCAGAAAAGCGCATGTATCCGGTCCTTAGAGGGGAATGGCACAGCAAGCGTGATCGACACAGAGCGGGTCCAGTGTTACTGCCTACCTGAGGCGAGTACACGAGAGGACACGGGCTCTACACAGAGATTATAGAATCTTGCAAACGTGTTAGGCGTCGCCCAGCCGGCAGCTCTACAGATGTCTGCTATCGAGGTGCCCCGCACCAATGCCCAAGAAGATGCCACTCCTCTCGTAGAGTGAGAAACCTGATGACCAAGTCGTGCTTCCCCAGAGACTTACCATCTACTGCCTTGTGATGTGCGGCAATGGCGGCAACATAAACTTTGAGGGTGGCGGGAGACAGCCTTCACTTCAACCCATCCTGCAGGAAAGAAAGCACGACTCCGATCGGGCATCTACGGGGGTTTTCCCGGCGGGAAGAGCACCGATCGACGAACAGGTTCCACTTCAGCCTGTAAGCGTGTCTGGTAGACGGGGCTCTAGGTGACAT